>NW_015113003.1:227228-247083 GCF_001443285.1 Poecilia latipinna
AAAAAAAAAAAAAAAAAAAAAAAAAAAATTCCCTCCCAGCAGAGACTGGGATTTCTCCCCTTGACTGTCTCCGGTCGATTTTTGACCGGTCCAATCAGCGAACAGAAGGAGACAATGGTTTATTGCCTGCGCTGTTTTAGAATTGTAGTCCGCCTGCAGTTTTAGCAATGGCAGCGGAGGAAGTGAACAAAGTCGTTCAGTCCGTACTGGGCATGCTTCCAAAAATGGAAACCTTATTTAGGTCGGCACTTCTCTCTTTGGAAGATGGTTGCTTACAGTGCAGGCAATTTAAGGTAAGCTACATAGCATCATACTGCCACATTACCCCATTACCCATTGTTATGGGCAAAAGTTAGCAATAGACTAAATTTAAAACCTCAACACAGTCCACACTTCCAGGAAAGCAGCAATCGTTTCTCAACAGCCGAGAGCCCAGACCCTCTGTGTACTACACAGGGCTGGTTTTTACCAGGCTAGGTTACTGGTAATCACTGTCAAAAATAACTATTGAGTTATGTTATCTAAAATCAACTGACAACTGTTCAATTAGTTGCACTGAATCAAGTCTTTTCAGTAGATGTTTGTGATCTAGTGAATCTTTGAAATAACATAGAACTGTCTAATGAGTTGATGTTATCATTTGTAACCAGTGCTACTACTGTAACTGTGCTATAGCCTGATGTAGCAAAAAATATTATTATTTATCAGAAACTGTATGATTATGTCATTTCTTTAAGTGGATACGCCAGCACTCCCCTTCAGAGGGAACATAAGAAAGGCTTAACAATAGGTACAATCTACAGGCAGATCACCAGGGCACATTGGAGTTCATGAATATCATTAAATGGGATCTGTTTTTGTATTACACAGGGATTACATCTAACCCTGGAATGTAGCCTGATTGTGAGTGCATATAAAAAATGTAAGAGCACAACTAAGTAATCACCATGTTAAACCATCCCAGTTGGTCCTTTATGTAGACAAGATATTGATGGGATGGTGATAAAGATTGAGCCTTTCTTTCTCTCTCCCTGCATATAGCACATATAGTCAGTTCCTTCTGGCAGCTGCAGGATCTAAAGCATTGCAGGCCTCACTTGTCATAGGTAATGAGAGAAAATATTCTGC
This sequence comes from Poecilia latipinna, assembly GCF_001443285.1. Lineage (NCBI taxonomy): Eukaryota > Metazoa > Chordata > Actinopteri > Cyprinodontiformes > Poeciliidae > Poecilia > Poecilia latipinna. The sequence goes on from NW_015113003.1 coordinate 228,357, forward strand.
GGATTGATGAGACTAAAGTCTAATCTTTTGGAAGGTGTGCATTTCCAAAATGCATATCTGGCATGATATAAAAAGCATGTCAGAAAAATATATAATCAGAGTATTATCTGCCACATAGCAGAGGTAGCCGGCTAATATGAACCATTTCGGTAAGATAAAAATAAAATAAAAAAATATATAAAAAATCAACAGAAGTAAAACCTCATGGCACTATATGCCATTATTGTTTGTATAAAACAGCTTGCTGTAACATCCTGTTATTAGTTTTTATTGCTATTTTATCACGAAACAAAGTGATTAAATGGATCTAATGGTGAAAAATTAGAGTACTGAATGGATAGTGACACATTCTTTCTTGCTAGATTTGTCTTGTGTAATGTAGAGGAGTTCTCTCATTACACACACTTTTATTTTATGTTGTAGTCTATAAAATGAAGAGGGGACACAGCAGCCTATCTAACAAAAATATTAAAAGCAGTACCTAATGTGTTACCATAGTAGCATCCAATGGTAGCGTCTCTCTTTTTAAATTCACAACTGATGTGAGTGTTTGAAGTTGCAAAATGTTTTTGAGTTGAATATTTACACCAACAAAACTGTTGTGCTAAGATAATTGTTGTGATTTCACAAAAAACTGAGGATATTTTTCGAGTGAAATATTTGTACAGTGCCAGTCTTTTTTTCAAATTCACTACGGCTTTTGTGTCAACAACTTGCAAAGTGATGCAGACATTTTTTAAAGTTAAACAGTCAGAGAGTTTAGCTGCCTTTTCATTCACAGATTTGCAAAAAAAACAGCAATAGGAGACATTATTGATAAGTGAAAGAGTACTGGCTCCTGCTAATTCCAAACTGCATGTGTCGACTGATCAATATTGAGTGCCTACAAAAAAGCTAGTAGTGACACATCTTTATATTTTTTTCACCCTGATAGAATGTTTTATTAAACAAAATTAAGTGCTATAATAAAAAATAAATAAATACAGAATACAAAATTAAGTACAAAACTAAAAAAAAAAAAAAAAAAACTACCTTTACAAGAATCATTTTATAACCCTCCAAGTTATTGATCCATTTTCAGTCTAGTTTCATTCAATAAAAGTAAGACTGGTGCCCCGGCATCTATAACAAAGTCAGATATCTCAAGCCACTGGATCCGTGCTAAGGGAAGGTGCCAGAAGCTTGGTGTAAAGTTGGAAATTTAGACACTTTTTTCTCTGGTAAACCTAAAAGGGTTTCACACTCTCACTTAAAACAGTCGACACCCCCTATTAGGTGTTAGATCTCACATGTGAGATGAGACTATGATGTTGGTTTGAGGGGAAAAGACTGTCCCCAGGGACAAATGATGAGAATTTTTGAAACCACATTCTTGGCAGACTTAAGCCACCACAAAATGATTATGATAAATATACTAATAATAATGTACAAAAGCCAACATGAGACTTTTAGAAAAAAATATTTATATTAATAATTTTAATGTAGTTGTTTTGCCAGACCAGAATGCCAAATTATGCTGAAGCTTATAATTCTAAATACCATAAAAATAGCCCCGGTGATTGCTAAAAGAGTTTTGTTTTTTTGAGTTTTCTACAGCAATTTTTCATAACTGAAATGTCTCATTTTAATTACACAGATTTATTTATTTAGCTTTTTAGGCTACTTGTTATGTTTGATTTGTTTTTTCAAAGGATTTGAAGTTGCAGTAAAAAGAGCTTAGACTTAAAAAAAAAAAAAAACTGCTCTGACACTGACAAGAGGTTCCACTCTGATTAAATTTGAGAGCTGCTGATCAACCTCCAGTTAAGGCCAACCGATCAGGACCGAGGTGTCAGCACAGAGCTTAGCTGGAGGCATGAATGCCACACTCCTTTTTTAAACGAGATGAAAGAATGTTCAGCTTGATATGTACACCTCCTAAACACTTTGACGGAGGCGATCGACCAATCCCTCCCCCAAAGACGAGCGGTGACAACAGATGATCTACTCAGGTAAGCACCATCTTGCTTTTCAAAGTGCTTTGCACTGCAACTCATCATAAGAGGTTGATTTCAAAGTCATTGCAAGTCTGCAGCGCGACAGATTTCCTGCCCATGTGGATATGTGACGAAGTCACGGATGTCTTGGAGGCACAGGTGATAATAGGGCCTTAATCACCCTGCTGGTTCTGCTTGTCCCTCTCAATGTCACATATCCGGATGAATGCAGTAAAAATCAGTCCTTAGCTGGAATAATGCCACTTTATCTGCTTTTGTCAGACCAAGGTCTTGGTCACAAGAAGTGGGTGAAAGATGAAAGGTGTGCATGATTTGTGGAATTTTTAAAGCCACTGTGCTGTATAATCACCGGGTTAATACTATTTGGATGGTACAAGTTTGAAACTCAAGGATTAAAAATAAAGCTGAAATGCATATTTTTGCATGCAAGATGTAAAGGCTTTTTGAAATACATGCGGCTCCTTAGCATTTTCGACACATGCAGGTGATCAGAGCTTAGGCGTGTAATGATTTCACCTCTTGGTCAATGCGTTTTGTTGAGCAATAACTCTGTTCGAAAGAGGACATTAAAACTTTGCTGATGTTTAACCAAATGATTAAATGCACTGGCCATACTTTTCTGCAAAACTAATTTTAAATCTACTACTTTACATTTAGTGACATTACAAAAGGCATCAGGTGACCTCTTGTGGCTTGTAGTTTTTTTTGCTCTCATTTTGACATCTTTGGTCAAATCCCCCCTTCAACTGTGTTTTCCTGTGTTCCGTACAGTTTGGAGGAACACTGATGTCTATCATGCACTTTCTTTGATGTTTCGTGCTGCACATGTCATATATGTTTACAAGTATGTTTTTTACAAGTTTAAAGCCAAGTGACTGGATATAACATTTTCACAGCAAATGTATACCATCTAGTTTGCCTGAAACCATGCTACTGTCCCAGGTTATCAATTCAACTCATTATCCTTTAACTTATTTTACAGAGGAACATCTCTATTGTATTATGGACATACTTTATATTTTTTGCACCACAATTTCAAAGGCAAACAACAGAAAAACACAATTCTTCCAGCAGGATTGTCTGCCAAAGAAAGCTCTCGGCCGCTCTACCTCCTCTTACCCCTGACTCCGCTCCCCATACCTCATTGAGCTTTGCCGAACCGGCCCCCCCTGCTGCGCGATACCATCTCATTTGTCATGTATCAAATGCAAACTTCAATGTATTGCCCTCACATATGCTGTGGAAGCAAAGAATATGATGGCCTGGCTGCTGTCCAATCCTCAGCTGAATAAACACAAGGGCCATTTGCAGGTTGGCAGACGCCAAGATGTTTGTCTTTCAAGGCAATCTTCCACCATCTCTCCCCTCCAGTTTGCCCCACTGTCAACTCAAACACAAAGGTGGATAGTCGATGAAAACTAAGCGCTGAACAAGTCACTGTGCTGCTCATAGGCTGACATAAATTGTTGTGACAGGCGGAGAAACATGAAATAATGTGTAAGATAATAAATCAAACGGAACAAGAGGCTAACTGTGCAGAGGTGCTGCATTGTGCTTGACACAATGGCACCACTGATGTTGGGAAAGACATGGATAGAACCTGTGGGGTCTGGACTTTGCTGGGTTTGAAGTTTATTTGCTGGAGGGTAGTGTTGTTAAGTCGCAAGACCAAAAATGATTTAAGTATAACAACACACGCGCACTCAAATTCAAAAATAATATTAGTTGTGGAGTTATTTAACCAATTACAAAGGACCCCTGCCAATCTGCAGTTCAGCGTTTGCCAATTCACCTATTCACAGATTTTCCTATGAAACTTAACTCCAAATGGGTCGCAGAAGGTTTGGCTATTCATAAATGTTTTTCATAGAGTGTATGTAAAATATTCTAATGAAAATGCATATTGGAAGTTTGAAAAAAAGAAGCAGAATGGCACAGGGCATCCTATTTGCTGGTATTTGCAAAGGGAACAATCCAGGAGCGACATTAATTTACACCACTGCTGATTGACTGAACCCTCAAGAGTGGACATAAGGAAGGCCATAGATGTTAGATACGGTTGTAGTGCCAAGACAGTTTCCACCGCATACTAAGGAATATTAAGATATATTTGATTTTCAAATCATTAAAATGGGCAGCAATAAGAGTTTTTGAAGAGTCTCAAGTATTTGAGAATTCCAGCTGGTCGCAGTCCCTATCCTCCAGTAATACCAGAGGTCCACGCCATGGAAAATTTAAAAACAACAAATTAAAAACTGTGGAAGCTCCAAGTGTGTTCCACTAAAGGAACATTCATAAGCTGTTGTGATATATTTATGTTTTTGGTCAGCATATGCATAGAGGTGAATCAAGTAAACACCAGGTGCAAAAAAATATGATTTTTGTCTTTCAGAGCATTTGGATCTTTACAGTGGTGAGTGTAAAGACATTAATTTTGGCCAAAACTTGAGATAAATATATGATAAACATAATTTCCGTATAGAAAGTTCAGATATATTTTAAATTTTCATTATATTTTTAAAAATAATTTGTAATGACTAAGATTGGCTCCTGTAAGTATGTTTATTTTTTTCAATTCAGAGATTGACCTGCAAAATTTCTGAATTTCTATTCTAAAGGCAGAAAGAGAATATTCATGCAAAAGTGTTCATTTCTAATAATTAGCAACAGTTTTTTAACATATATGTTTTGACAGAACTTTATTGGTAGGGTTATTTGAGACATTCAGTCATTCAGAAAATGTAATTTGACTTTTATCATATTATTTAAAAAAATATTAGTTATACATAATATGGCCTTGGTCTCTTTTTTGACAAAATTGTTTTCTTTATTTGATTTGGCAAAAAAAAAAATACTTAGGTCTTTATTTTAGGAAGGTGGTGATATGGAAGACAGGTTTATTATATTCCAACATATAAAATAAATACATATACAATGCATTCATAAAAACTGTGTATGTCATTCGGTATGTCACTCTACTTGAAAAATAAACCCTATTGTATGAATTCAAAAAAGCAAAAAGTTGAGGGGAAAAATCTACCAACTGGAAAACTGATAAGACGAAACAAAAAGCTACTACTTCATGTATTCATGACCACGCTCTTGTTTGGAGGTGGCCTTTTTTACAAAACACAAAAGCAAGCAGGTTCTGCTGTTTCTGTCGATTTAAACAAATAACGATGCAACAAAAGTGCTTCCAGTGAATGGGAAATACACTGCTGAACTACCAGTGGAGCTCCACAATAGTTAGCCATGCATCACAACAGCCAGGACAGGCTCAATATTAACATTTCCTTTGACACGTGGCAAAAAGGTTTTTTTTTTTTTTTTTAACCCACCGAGGTTGAATAGGAATCAGTGAATAATAAGAAATTAAAAGCTACAGAGGACACAGGGGAAGAGTGAGGGAGAAAGCCAAATCCTTGCCCCGGGGCTTAATGTTAGAACACAATGGCCGTTGAAGCAGCAAAGGAGTTGACGTTTCTTATTCGCCCCCTCCTCCTAGAGCCACCTGCATTACAATTAACCTCATGGCAACCTTGAGGTCTCTGATTAGTGATGGCCTATTGTCTCGAACCCATTAATGCTCGGCCCCCAGTCTGCCCTCAGCACACTTGCATCAACAAATCAAACCTGGTTTCCGGCATGGGCTCTTACTGCAGGGAGCTGGCCTCTAATGCGGGACAACTAGCTAAGAGATGGGAGCCGAGGGGGCCTGGAGGGAACAGCTGTAAGCACCTGTGACCTCAGGTAAAAGTTGCAAGAAGAAATGTATAAAGTATACTTAAAAGTAAATCAGCATAACAAGATTTAGCCCCACACAGATTTCTTTTGTTTGTGTCCCACTTTAATGTTCCGTATTATATTTGTGTTCTTATTAAGCACTTTTTTGAATTATGTTTTCCCTTATTTAAAGGGCCGCAGCTATCCAACCCAATGTACCGTTGTGAAAGAAAATAATAGATCCTGTTGTTAACTCATGTATTAACTGAGACTGGCCAAAATTTATAGAGAGCTAAGTTGATTCTACGAACCATACGCAGACCTGATCCCTGTAGAACAACAGAATTCCTTGTGACAACAAGAAGTAGACTAGAAAATTCAAGAACAAGTGATTAAACATTCACTGACAGCTGTTGATCTGGAAAGGGCTCCAAAAGTTATGAGGTTTTGGGACAGCAGAAACCTCAGTTATTCTCTTTATCTATGGATTTACAGTAAAACAATTGTGGCCAGCCTGGCCAGAAGTAGCCAGGCTAGACAAACTGCATTTCTCTAAAACCTAATTGATGATAATCAAGACTTTTGAGACAGTGTTTATGGACTGATAAGACATAAATTTATTTTATTTTTTTTCGTAGAACTGTATGCCCTGTTAATATTAAGAGTAAAGCATAGTGATGGTAGTCTGTAAGTTTACGGCAGCTTCTCTGCTTCAGCATCTGGACGGGTTACCTTTAGTTCAATTGTCCTTAGCTGATGCAGCAAGATAATGATCCAAAGCACAGCAACGAGGCCACCTCTGCTTGCTTGACTGAAAACAAACCAAAACAAACAGTACAGTCCTAAATCTGACCGAGATGCTGAGACGTAATCTTAAACATGCTTTCACGCTGTCAAGTTATTGCAAACATTTGACGGCAGTCGTTGGCACCAAGGGTGCACGACCATTTGCTAGGCTTGGGGAGCATTTGCTTTTCATACAGGCTCAAATGTGTTTGGATTGATTTTACCTTGATAAATAGCAACATCATTTGAAAAGTAAACTTTTAATTTTCCTCAGGTTGTTTTGGGTTATTTTTGGAACGTTTGTTCAATTGTCTGAAACAGTGAAGCAAAGCCTGAGGAAATCAGCATAGAGACAAATATTTTCACTCTGCACTGTACGCCGTTGTATATTTAATAGAATACTGAGAAATGACCTATTCAGTCTGAGGAATGCGTCGGTGACTCTCTGGAGAAGTGAAAGACTTAGAAGAGGGAGCATTCGAGGAATTAAAATCGTGCCAGATGTTGGGAGCCCCTCAAGGACTAAAGCGACACATTAAACATAATATCACCTCGTGCACTGGAGTGCAATCACTAGTTCTCTCCAGGGAGCTGTTACACTATGTGTTGCTGCCACAGTTTAAATCTCGAGAAGTAAAAAGTAATGCAGCACAGACGGGGGGGTTGGCCCACTCAAAGAGGACACTTGGGAGCTGGAGCGGGGTCTGCCACTGTGGCGCAGGCTGTGTTTCTATTTGTATTGGGTTAAAAAAGAATCAACAGAGTCAGTTGAAAGAATTCAGATTGAAATAATTTATAAAATACTTACATGCATAATTTTGTAGCAGAAATGATCAAAAATTGTGTAAAGACAAAACACGTTATTTACAATGAAATAAAAACAAACTGGAAAATCGATTAATGTGGCCTAGTATCAAACAATATTTTGATATTTATGAATTAGAAAGCTTTTCAAGTTGTTTGATAAGTGCTAAATCTGAGATGTGTGATAAAACTGTTGGGTTAAAATTGAAGACTAAATTACAGCAATGCCATTTCTGTAATGAAATGAAATGACTGCAATTATTACACTCTAATTATTGTAAATACAAGATGTTTAATTTGAGTTTGATAATTAGCTGTGCTCTGAAGTAATACATTAATTTCATATCACAGGGTCTGAAATTGTGCGTTGGCATTAGGAGCTTAGCAGAGATAATTCACAGTGAAAGATGCCACACTCATTTTGTGTGTTTGTGTGAGTGTGTTGTAATGTGAGCATCTTCATTTTATGTCCCGCCTTGGAAAATACTTAGTACATAGCCCATAAAGTAAGAAAAAAAAAAAAAAAAAACTTTTTACAGCATCCAGGCAAATAAAACCACAGCATTATAAGGAATACAAATAATTTAAACATGCACAAATAAAATTAAACGGAAAGTAGAAACTAATAAAATTGGTTCAAAAAATTAAAAACGTGTTATATAATGAACACTAGTAAGTTATGGATATGTTTATAAGTAGATCTTCAAATAAATGGCAGCAAATATTTGATGTAACCTGGGACATATTGGCGACTTGTTCAGAGTGTAGCCCTCCTCTCACCAAGGACTGCTGTTTTTTGAAAAAAATAAACAGCAGAAAGTTGTTGATTTTGCTTAAATGTCTCTTTGTTATACAGAGCTTATCTCTTATTTTATCACTGTAAACTTTCATCATCTGTTCATGGCTCTTCCACTGCATGAATTTGCTTTCATTACAGTGCTACAGGGCATTTGAGTTTCGCAGCCAGTTTGCTCCAGATAAAGATTTTAATTAAGTAGATTATGAAACCGGTTGGGTTTATTTATTTATTTATTTTTATTTTATTTTTTGCTCCATTCTTATTCCCAGTAAGCAATAATAAATAAGTAAAAAAAAATAGTTGGAAAATTAAGTTTTCTAACTCTCATAAGTGATCAAAAGTGAAGCTTTGTGACACATTTACTCTCTACCACTCACATCTTCTTTTGCCAATAAGTTGCAGATGCTATCGAGTTTCTTTGGGCAGGTAAAAGGTCAACAAGAAGATAAATGGGTTTAATTTAGCGCAATCCTTTATGCAATTTCATATTCATCGAGGTCCATTGGGATTCGAAATTGTAAACAAGAGATTCTCTCCTCAAGTAGCCAGGCAAGCCATTAAGCATTTAATTCAAGTAAGCCCAGGTGTGTCTCTCTCTGTCTAGCTAAGCAATAAAACAGTTCAGACCACTTATGCAGTGTCCAGTGTGCAGGTGGCAGAGAAGCTTCTGGGGCACACCTGCCAGCTGATTCACCCATTAGAGGATGTGCCACACCGTCTATAGGCCCTGTCCCATGAGGGAGCCCCTGACCACGCAGGTGCAGATGCAGATAAACCTGTGATGGATTACACCAAATTTAGCACTAGTTTCCTCAAAAACCTCTTTTGTGAGTTCAAATGATGGAACTGAATGTTTAGTTTCAATGCATTGGAGAAGGTTATGTTTATATGGGGGAGTAAGTATCTTCGAATGTAAGCAACATGGAAGAATGAAGTCAAATTAGGCAGTTTTCTGCTCTCCTTGTGTGTTTATTAACACAATTTAGCAGTAAGCCTAACTCCAATACAATGAATGCTTGAGTCAGGATGCAGGTTCTTTACTTCCGCTTTATTCTGGTGATCCAAGTACTCGTGTAACATGGAGTAAACTAACATAAATAAAATAGCTGCATTTATTATGACTAGAAAAGAGTTAAAACAAAGAACACATTCTTAACAAATAAGATATAAAATAAAATCTACTCTTGAATATTAAATGAAAACTTACAGACGGTGATGTCGATGGCTTAAACGAAAGGCTGACTGACAGATTCACCTCCTCGTGTGACTGAGTGAAAAAAACAACGAAAAGGCTGACTTCCTGTCCCACACCTACCTTGACCTTCAAAGTAAAAGCCTTATTACTCTAACAAATTTAAACTACGAACCTATTTTACAATGAATTAAAGGGCAGAACAGGCAGGAAGATATAGATTGAAGATGTGAGTTTTGCAAAACAAACAAAAATCATATTTCCTGATTTTTTTTTTTTTTTTCATGTGCTGTGAAATTATTATCACAATCCGGAATGTAAATTGTTGGGGTTTCGATGTGATGGAGCAACACAAAGTAGTGCATTGTTGAAAAATGATGTCTGTTTAAAAAAAAATAATAATAATAAAAAGAGTTTTGGCATATAAAATTCTAAAAAGTTGGTAGGTCAAAGTATTCACTCACCTTTGCCAAAACAGAAAATAGATTAAAATTTAATCAACATGAATCTTCAGTAAAATCTTTATCAAAGAGAAGCAAACCTTGCAAATTATTGAAAGAAAATCCCAAAAAATTATTGCCAACAAATCAGCCGATCAGCGGGTCAATTTGACCCAGAACAGTATAAGTGTCTCAAGTTCAATTATAAAGATCCCCCCCTGAAAAAAAAATTTTGAAAAAAAAAAAAAAATATATATATATATATATATATTTTTATTTTTTTTACAAAAGATCAATTTCAAGGAAATTATTGTTTTTTTGTGTCTAGGTTTTCCACTTTTTATGTCCAAATGAGTAAATTAGTAAGTTGTTGTCATTGATCCTTTATTTGTGAGAAATAAAAATAAAAAAATAATAATAATTGCACAAATATTGATTGAAATGGTTAGTATTGCAGTTAATAACCAGATACAAAAATGTTTTGGAGGAATTTGTTTGATTTCTGACACTACTGCATGATTAAACACTCCCCAGGTCAAACTGGCCCAACATTATTATTGCTGTACCTCAGAAACGAACAAAACAGGAGAATTAATCGTTAAACTGCTTTGCAGTACAAAACAACTTTTTGGTTTAACCACTACTGACCTTTTATTGTTTCTTTAGTACTTATTCTAACACATTTTTGATCCCTTATCCAGCACAGAAAAACTGAAACAGCAAGGAAACAGCTACTTTTCCGTGTGCTCATCACTTAGAATTCAAACTTTTTTTTTTTTTTTTTTATAAGTTATCTTCATTTAATATCTTCAAATAAACTGTGGAAGACATTACTGACACTGAATAGCTAACGTGATTAAAACTCAATAATCCACTTCTATTGTCCTCGGCATTGAAATGCAAGTAACTCCATTCTGCAAGCACATCCAGGTACGAAGAAAACCTCAGCTTACACCGGCTTCTCCAGGTTGTTGCTATAGAACGTTAAAGGAAAATTAAAAGATTTCGTTTAACTTTACCAATTAATTACAGAGCAGAAATTGGCTTGGTAAACAACAAATGAAATATACAAATTTTACAGTTGCAGCAGTGGGTGGACAAATCATATCCATCTGCTCTTTTGGATGAATTCAAAACCCACTAAGCATTTTTAGTAAGCTGTAAATGTTGTCCTAAGGGGTTAATTTAAATAAAAGCATGATTAGTATTATTTTTTCTAACATAGACAAGTTGCACTTTATCAATCGGTCTCCCAAATTAGTGATATTTTCTCAAATTCCATTGTATCCCCTAGCAAACATGCCGCATTAAAACTTTTTTTTTTCTTTTTAATGAAAACTTTACTAAGTCAAACTTTTTTGATGTAAAACAAAATAGTAATTTGTCAACAGCTGGTAATGAATAACACAAAAACTCATAAGCACCTGGGATGTTTACCCAGGAATATAAATAGTGGGTGCTCTATTAATATTTTTAAGGGAATGCTTAGGCATGGCATTATGTTCAACAAGATTTATCAGTGTGAGAAATTATTTCCCCGACCCCCCACGATTGCAATTCTTTATTCTTGCCACTGTCTAAACTGAATAATTGAATTAAAAAAGAATTATTATTTTTCCTTTACACACAAACTGTAAGATAACCCAAAGTAAATTCAGACAAATGCTTATATATGTTCTCGTTATACTTTTGACACAGGTTATATAAATTTAGGGCAAGAAAAAAGGAGTTTGATTATTATGAATCCATGCAGAACTCTTCAGTCAGAAGTGGGCTACTTCTTTGTGCAGAAGAACTCCCTGGAGTATTTTGTCATACTGTTGTATGTTAGCGCAGCTAAATGAACACTTAATTTTAATGTAGGTATGTTAGTTTATTGGCTTCTGGTCATCTTACAAAACATAAACATATATGCTAATATTATTGATGTCTTGGTGATTATATACACATATTTTGTTTTTGCTTCATAGTTATATATTGCTAGCTAGTTTATATTAATATGTGCTTTCAATACTTTAAAATAGTGGTCAGTCAAATACATGGATGTTTGCAGTTGCTCTTCTTAGCCAGATATTCTCAACTAATCTCTAAAGACTTGTGGACAAAAATTTCAGAGTAAAGATGTTCAAAGAAGTAATCAAAAAACGTTTAAAACCGCAACAGAAGCAAAAGGTGGTTCCAAGAACTATTGACTCAAAACTTAAACCAAACCACAATTTTCTAGTTTTATGCAGAAAAATTACTGATAATCATGTCTCCAGAATTCTGCATCATGTTTTGATCTGTCACATACAATAGACAAAATAAATAAGTCAACGCAATGCAGAAAAGTTAATGTGGTGTAAATACTTCCGCGAGGCAGTGCGGATACATGTAAGCAACAAACACATTGGGGTGTTTGGTGTTTTCCAGCTTGATTTTGGAAGAAACTCTGAGCAACGCAGTTATCCGATCAAACAATCAAAACAACTGTTTACCGTGCAACGCAAGCCAACAGTTCTGCCTTGGTAAAATATGATACCAGGTGAAGCCACGAGCCTTGACAGGTCACCATTTCGGGGCCACTAATTTGGTCCCATTCTGGCAGTAGCAACTCCCAGCACAGCATCAAGACAATTATATCCAGGTGCAAGGATTTGATTCAACAAATTCTAGGTGGATCATTTCTACATGAGCCAACCGCCCCCCCACCACCCCAACTCTCCGCTTTCATCACCCCCGCCCCTCCGCTGTGTTGTCTGTCTTCTGGGCCAGCTTTGAACAGATGCCCTTGAAAAATCCACAGCCCTCATGTGTGACTGAGGACCTTGACAAAAAAAAAAAAAAATCTGAAGCACTTCCAGAAACTTGAATGTCATGAACCGCGTTGTATATTATAATAATTGGAGTGGCAGCAAGTGGAAACATTCCCCTGAATATTCCAGGAGATAATGGGACATGCTAATGAGCATGGAATCAAGCCAATCCAAGAAATGAGAGAGGAGGAGAAAGGGTGAAAGGTGCCCAAAAGAAAAAGGAAAAAGGATAAATTAAAGACAGTGATATGTTTGGGTGCATGGGCTGTGATCTATGTGTGCTCTGTGTTTTCGGAGAGCACAATAGCAGTGTACAGTTCCTCCTGTCAAACTGTCGATGCACATTTGGGGGAAGTATAATTTAGGAACCCGCACCTGGCAGACTCTGGGATTTCATGCTATGCTGCTATGCCAGGGCGCGCAAGTAATGCTGAGCTAAACCCACAGCATTTCCCTGCTTGCTACACGCAAAACATGACAAAGTGGACATAAATATCAATGCTTTTCCAGGTGAGAGTTCTACCAAACTGATTTGCTTCCAAGAGGACTTTGACAGAAACTGCTTGGTATCTGAATTAAAAATTTGAGTGGTGTCTTACTTTTGACCAAACTGGATAGAAAAGAAAATCTGTCAACACGAAAGTCACTGAGTGCTTCTGACCCAGTCGTGGAAAACAAAAATATAACTCAGCAGTAACTTTACACAAATATTATACATTTGTAATAAAGCACATGATGCATGCAAAAATCTGGATCTGCGTGGTGAAGCTAGCTTCTTAAACCAACCAGGGAAAAGCTACTTGTTGCTTCTTTGTGTTTTTTCTTGTTTTCCCCACAGTGCACTTTTTGGATAAAAATTAGTCAGCAGGCCATTCCTTAGAAGGACCACCACTGTTACATGTTTTCTCCTTTCATAGATATTGGCTCACACTGTGGTTTCCCGGAGTCACAATATCTTGGACTTTGCTTCATAACCTTAACCCAACAGACAAATGTGAATTTCTAAGATGCATTTGGTTTTATCAGTACTTGAATTTCCTCAGATTGAGGCATGGATGTGCTGTTTTTTCGAGATATTTTAGTTTGCTTTGCATTGTCAGACAGGTTCCTTTCTCAGTGATTTCTTTGTGTTACAGGTTTGGCAGAAATCATCTCTCAGTGAAAATCGGACTGAAGAATAACAATTGAACACTTATACATACATATATATTTTTATATTTTGGATCACACCATCATTTGACAACTGGAGTTTGTGTTCACTTGTCTGATGTTCTTATTTGTTTATTGATCAGGACCAACTATATGTGGCAAAAGGTCAAAAACAGCACAAGTCTGTTGTCCAGAGCACGTGCAGTCCAATCCAGTAGCTTATAAAGAAGCTTATAAACACTTCCTGGTTGTTTGATGGTCTACATTAGCGTAATATTTCCGATACATCATATTATAAGTATATTAAGTGGGTCTATAGGGAAGCATCTTATTAAAAACGCTGCATTGCATCTTTGCCTTACAACAAACTCTGTCATCAGTGACACACTACATCTCAATCCTGCGGACAGTTGATTGGATTTACTCAAAACTTGGGGCTGGAGAAAGTCTCACGCTGTGAGTAAAATTGACTTAGGCCCTGTATTCAGAGAGAAAGATGAAGGGCATCCAGTCTTATCATTCTCCATCCCATGTCTCCCTGCAGCCTCTTGCATACGTTCCATGTGAGAATCCGCCTCATATGATATCAACATCAAGTCGGGACGCAAAGTCAGGGGACTTTGAATCAGGGGTGATAAAGCATTTTATGCCTTCGGGAGCCGAGATCATCGGGCAAAGATGTGAGCAGGAAAGCCTTGTGAATAAGATGAATCTTCAAGTTTGCTGATGATTTGGGAAAATTGTCAGAGTTACCTCTGCTTGCTTTGTTAAAATCATCAATTCATTTATTTCAGGGGCTAAACTAATATTTCCGATTGATGAATGTGTTCATGGCATTAACGTTTTATTGTATCCTGCATTTATTCGATAAACCTCTGCAGCCTCTCCAGAACAGTAATATATAAAAATGCAGACGGTGTGACCAGGGGTGCTGTGTATAATTTCATTCCCAGTGCATCCTCACTGGGGTGCTGCTTCTTAAGCTTTAGCCAGAACACAAGCCTTTATTTGATTTAGGGAATTCTCCCTCCCTCTTCCATGTGTCTCCTCCGCTCATGAAGTGTCCCAGTATGGAATGTCTGCATTATTGCTCCGCTGACAGAGATTGATGCTTCACCAAAACCATCTGCACATGCAGCAATCATCAACTTGAATGAACTTAATTGCAGACAAAAGAGAGGGGATTAAGAAAGAGGATGTTTAGGAGAAGAAAATATGATGATTTAATTTTAGAAGTTGTGAAACACATGCTTCGGGGGGGGGGGCAAAAAGAGATTTCGAGGTGGTTATTTAGGATTAGAACAGGTCCATTGGTGCGTGATGCCTCTGGTGAAATGCATGTAGGCATAATTTGTTTGATCTACAAGTAGCTAAAGCTAATCAGGGAAGGTTGATCACAACACCTTCCACCACCAACCAAAAGCTCCAAATGTCTTAAACTTTGTATTTGTCACCGACAGTAAATCAGAAGCACCTTGAGGCTTTCAAAGGGACAGCTAAGTGGGGGTTGCTTGGGACGGCAGGCCAAAAACCAGAGAATTGCCGTTTTACATCTTGGGTAGGTAAGAGAGGTGTGGAGTGGTGTGAAAGTAATATAAGGATAATAGAAGCATGAAAAAATATGACAAATAAATCACTAAATAAACAAAAAAGTTGCATCAAATTGAAGACTACCTTCTCCATTCTTGAGTTTAAAATCATGAAAAAGCTTTTTTTTTTCTTTTTTCTTTTTTTTTTTTTTCCCCAGGTCCCCAACAAGCAACAATTGAAGCTTTATACTATTCTACTTTAATTACATGGCATGCTCACCCGTCTTTTCCACTTTCAGGACTGGTTAAATGGGAAACCGGAAGTTATTGAGAAGTAATTAGAAGTTGCTAAGCACTTGACTTTAAGCAAAAAAGTAAAAGGGATTGTAGAAATAAGCAAGTTTAAACAAGTGTGAGTTATTTCGTGTGACCATTTATTGATTTATGAAGTTCAGCAGGTGTCAAACTTGCTTAAATGGCATGTTCTCTAGCCTTTCTCATTTTGAAGAGTGCCTTAGTGAAGCACCAATAATGTGGCAATGGACATATCATAACACAACAGTTATGATTCACATCAGCATAAAAGAAACTACAGAGAAAATCCCAGTAGGATAAACTGTTCAAACTCTTTGCATTGTGTCACCTTTTTGTCTAACAGGCCTCAGGATCAGAACACTAATCCTTCACACTCCCCTTGGTTATAATTAGCTTCCAGTGCCTGATGCAAACACTATTTTAAACATGTTACTATGGGCTCTAATCCTGTTCCAATCCGTCTTCCTATGGGAAGTACTAACTAGAGGGGTTGAGGAAAAAAGGCAGGGTAACTGGCTACCTTTTTTGGTTCACTCTCATAGTGTCTCATACTCTGTCTTGTCGGCGAAGCCTTACGAGTATGTTTGCATAAACAGGCTGTAATTTCTGTTTTGGATTCAGCATGAAAGAAGATATTTTGATTTGCCTGATTGGGAAGTGTGACTAAAACTTGAAAATTGTTCCATTTATTCAACAAGAGAAAGCAGAAAAACACTAAAACATTTGGATTAAACATCAGACTCCTTTATTTCCAACTTTTACAAAACTCATCACTTGCATAATTAAAAGCATAAACAACTCCCGCGGAGCAGTGACAGTTTAAACAGTAAGACTCAATTACAGATTGAGACTTTAAGGATAAACAAGATCATTTCTAAAGATTTTCCACATACACAGACAAATTACGGGGGGATTTAAACACGAAAGTGCTGAAATAATTTGCAAAAATGGGTGCTTTCAAAACAATCCTCCTATACTCACCATTAGGTAAGCAACATGCAGCCATTTATGTGCGCGGTGATGACAGAGCAGCAGTTCTCTGTGAAGCAATGACAGATGAACAGTAACATCACATCAGATTGGGAGCAATGTTTAACCGGGGGCTCTGCTCTTTTCAGAGACAGCTTATCACTTGTCCATATAACCCAGTCCACTGCTGCGTGTGGCATTATGTGTCTAATGACAAAGTATGGATGCAGGGCAGGGGGTTGTCATATACTAAAGAAATGAACTAAATAAAGTCAAGTCAATTGACAACTAAACATTAGCCCTGATATTTACTGCGCTGAGAGTAAACAGGTGTTCACATCAACTTAAACCATGATTTGATATTCGTACCAGAACAAATGCTATTGTATCCTTTGAACTTTTTTTTAGATTGTCACTTTGCAAACTGAACATATGTGTCTTATTGAGATTTTATGTGATAAACAAATACAATGTAGAATTGTAAAGTGCAATGAAAAGGTTTAGCTTTTTTTTTTGTCTTTTTGGATTAAGTCTACACACTTTAAACGTTTTGAAAAGTATGCATTTCGTTCTTTTTTGTAAATAAAAGAAACTAGAAGACCCATATATGAGTGGATTTAAAACGTAACTTTTCACTGGGGCATTCTAGCGTTTTGTTTTAGGTCTGTGTGTAAGCTCAGTGTCATTGGTCCCACAAGAGGGTGAATCTCTGCCCAGGTTTTAAGACTTTTGCAACTTTGTTACCAGCTATCTATTTAGCACACACCTCCTCCCAGTAACTTTTGCTTCTCTGTCCCTGTTGAAGGAATGCATGCCTACTGCATATTGTCATGCACTACATGTTTCACCTTGTACATTATGTGTGATGTACAAGTATTTCATTTCACGCATAATCTTTTTCATGCAGGCAAAGAGTTGATATATGGTCTTCTCTGACCTAAACCTCTTTGTCCACATACTTGCTTTGTCGATTTTATGGCTTGCTTTACAAACGACACTTCTGGCTTTCTTCAATCAAATGCTTTCTTCTTAGTAATGGTCAAATTTGTGCAGTGTGCATCTTTTAGGTGTACTTTCTGACAGAATCCACCACCTGAGCTGTGGATCTCTGCAGCTCCCCAGACGTGGCAGTGAAAACTTTTGGCTGCATCTCTGATTGGGTAGGCCATGTCTTGCACTTGTGATTGGAGTATAAGAAGATGTATTCATGCTTATTAGACACGTTCTGAATTGAAGTGGTTGTTCTTGATGTTTTGGGGGGGTTACCAGAGTGCAGAAGTGTACAACACAAAAGCACGCCAAGCTATTCAGATTTATTTTTATTTTTTTATGGAAAATGGAAAACAGTGAATAGGTTTCATATATACTTCAGAACTGAAAAGTTGTGCATGCCTTAAAATGTAAGGTTATAATGTGACAAAATATAATAAAAAAAAAAAAAATTAATGGGCACAAATACCTTTGCCAGGTAATAATGATGAAAAGCTTTAAAATTGAATCTGTAACATACATTTTTGAGATGCCACAGCTGCTGCGAAGCCCTCAGCAAAGCCATAAACAACAGTACTAGTGAGGCAATATGTTGACTGTTGTTCTGATGTGGGATCGCACATTGCTCTAACATAAACTTTCATTCAGGGTGGAGCTGCAGCGCTCCCACTTTTTTAGCAGGTTCAGACCTTGTTAGACGCTTAAAGCGTTGCTGTTTTTCAGAACTTGATCTTGTGAAAGGATCTGACCTTTCACGAGCGTTAACATTTTATTTGCCCTTTTGCTGGAGTGCTTTCATTATACCTCAGCAAAGCTGAGCTGCAGCGCGCAGGCATTCAAGTAACGCCACTCACACACACACAAAAAAACGAGAGAGGGAACATCTTCAAATGAGTCGGAGTAATGAAAGAAGCTCAATGTTTTTGTGTTTTCTGTGTGGAGGTGACACATTTTATTGTAAAGGTCTTTATTATTGCAGTGCTTATTCAAACACATTCCAGTCTGGCAGTGAAGTGCTTCCATATGTCGACATAAAAATCCATCACACTGAACTTACCTCGGCCAAGAGAGAGACTCCTCTAGAACTGCAATGACCCAATCAGAGCGGGTTATTTTTTTTTTGCTCTTTATGTCACTCAGACTTCATAGCTTTTTTTTTTTTTTTTTTTTTTTTTTTTTCAAACCCAAAAACTTTGAAAAAAGGGTTTTGTATTTTTTTTTCCCAAAGAAAATTTTTTT
>NW_015113003.1:250067-253974 GCF_001443285.1 Poecilia latipinna
TTTTTTTTTTTCTTTTTTTTCCCTCGAATGTTTTAGTTTTTTTTTTTTTTTTTTTTTTTTTTATTGCAAACCCAAACACTTGTCAATAAGGATTGTGATATTTATCCTTCCAAGGAAGTATATTGCTATATATTGCTGTGAGGATTTTGCCAGAAGTGCGGAAATAATCATTTCCATCGCAGGTGGAAAACACCAATTAGTGATTAATTGGAGAAGGAGGGAAAATAATAAACAGCAAACACCTGGACCCAGCAGATTTGGGCCAATTGTTATCAATCAAGCCGTGAGTGAGCAACGGGCAGCTGGAAGGAAGCAGGGAAAAAAAAAAAAAGAAAATAAAATAAAAAGAAATACACACACACACACACACACACACACACATAAGCCTTGTAATGCAGTAAATGTTTTCTTCATAAATTAATATTAGCAAACAAATTTAATGATCACAGTTGCAACTGTCAAGCGGTTGGTTACTCGGTTAGAACAGATAAATCTTTTTTGCGAAAACATAAAATGGTGCACTAATGAAAGACTGAATTTGTTGATAATACGCACTACAACAAGAAAAGAAAAGAAAGTAAAGCTTGATTCATTTATGCATTTTCATCAAAATTAGACCTTGAGTTGTATGTGCTTTGAATCCTTAACCCTTACATGTCTACTAGTTAACTCCAGTATCACATTGTTGTGTCTTAATAAGAATCTGGAATCGCTTTAAACCTCCTCGATGTGTTTCTTGTAGTCAAAAAAAGGTGTTTTCTCATATCCCATGGGGGGAGATCCTGGAGGTCGTTGCAGCTTCTGGGACCAAAATGACACTATTACATCACCGATTTGTATCTATTCTCACCGAAACCTCGCACAGTGTCACTCAGTTAACTGTGGGATCAAAGAAGGTCAGAGTCAGAAATGTAAAAATGGAGCTGGAGTCAGCTGCTGCAAACAGGTCGGGGCTATGTGCTGCAGGGAGCTTGCCGAGAAGTATTTGGTACATCTCACTTAAGTTTGGGTTTATCAGCAACTTCCTTAAACCGAAGCATTTTTCATTGGTTTTATTTTCTTGTTAGACAGCCACTGTTTTGTTTACTTTCTTTTGGTTTTGAAGTTTTCTTTGCATTCCTCTTCTCTTGGAATCGGCTTGGGCTTGGGTGTCCAAATGCCTTCCTCTGACAGCATCGTGTAATAAATCCTGGCTGTGTTAGATTGGTGCAGAGTCCTACAAACACTCCCACACAGACAGACACGTTCAGGGTCCAAGTCTTTCCTGGCTCTCGCAGTCGCTCGCCTTGCATTTCCACCTGTGTCCCGCTGATGCAGCTGGCAAAAAAATGCTTTGTGCCAAGTGCTCCTTTACGCTGATGATACCTTGATTTCCGCATTCTGTTGCCAAATTTTACCTTTAATTGCCCTCTTTCTGCACTGCTTGTATAATTGTAAATGGCTGCGTGCACACACACTCTACAGAGATGGCCTGGGATTGAGGCATCGGCATTAGCCGGCTGCTGTTGATTTGTTGCTTAGCAGTGTTGTGATCCTACAGATAAGATGTCAGAATGACTGAAAGGTCAGCGCAAATGTGGAATGAAAATATGTTTCTAGCTTAGCTGCACGCTTCCAGCAAGTAATAAAATTTTACAACGGGGCTTTGGGGGTAGGGGGAAGGGGGTTGAATTCTGGATTGAGAACACTGTAACAGTTTTATTCCATTCTTAACCGTCTCTGGATCAGAAGAGGTTCCATAATAAAAGGATGGAAAGTTTCCAAATGTGCACACGACAAACACAAGGTACGTAAAGCTTTCTTGAATTGCTATACCTGTTTTTCAGGTGCCATCACACATTACCAAAAAAAAAAAAAAAAAAAAAGATAGTATATCTTGAGTTCACCACGGAGATTAGCAGCAGTTGTGTTTGCACAAACAGAGTAACCAGGGGAATTATGAATCCAGTTTATTTCTTTGCACATTTTTTTTTTTTTTTCCTGGAATGATTCAACCACTAGGGAGCGAGAAAATGCAACTCGTTTTATTTAAAATATCTTCACTCAAAACACAAGGCAGGCAAAACAACTTATATTTATTGCTCGTTGTCTTTGAAAAAATATTTGGAAGGCTTTGGGCCGCAGCCCAAAGAAAGAAAAAAAAGACAAAATAAAATAGAAAGGGAAAGAAAAAAAAACAAGAGGACATGTATCCCTGAGACTCTGTGCGTGTGCAGAGGATAGAGAGATTATTTGACTTGATGACATGTTGTTCATACTGAATTAGGGAAGAAATACTGCCAGATAAAAATGTTTTATTATGACTTTCACATATCAATCTAGAGGTCTGATTTTGCCAGTTTTTTATTTTTTATTTTTTATTTTTTATTTTAAGTTAGAGAAGTAGTTGACACCCCACATAAGATATTTAGAGCAAAAGTAAATCGAGTAATAATTTGAAGTCATTGCTTAAAAACAAAAAGTCTACAACAAAATGAGAACTATAAGATTTGTCCATGTCACACTTAGGGTGTTGTAAAATACAATTATATCCTGGCAGGATTTGGTTCCAGCTATGATTTCACCCAAAATCACCTTCACTCTAATAATACAAAGCATGGTGGTGCAGAAAGGATCAGTTTAAGGCTGTTCCTGATTATCTTTGGCTCGTCGTCCTCACTGCAGAATAAGGTGTCATTTTCAGACTTAACAGACAAACAGATGTCGACAAGCGGCTCCGTAAGCGAGAAGACCTTCTCTCCATTGAACAGCGTTAAGGCACCATATGTACATTAAATCAAAAAATATGGGCAAATGATTAATTCATTAAAGGCAATACTGCCAGGATTTGAGCTTTCCACTTACACCACTAACATGTAGTGGAAATGAACATGTGGAGGTTGAATGTTTGGGAACCACATTCTTTTGATTTAAAAGAACAAACAAACAAAAAATGCTTTTTTGATTTTCTCTTTTCAAGTGGCATATGTCCAATGTTATCTTTTGCCAATGATCCCACTTTTCCTGTTTATAATTATTCTAAACAAAGATATTGAACATTATCCTCGGTTAACACCATTTCACCAACTCAAACAACTTTTATTGCAAATTTAAACAGCAGCAGCCTTCTTTTGACATTCCACCTTTGAAACACAACGTTGGCTAAACCTACTAGTATTTTTTTTTTTTTTTTTAGAAATATGCTAAACAATGTCCAAACAGTCAGATTGGTATTTGGTCAATATTTAAAACACCTGAAGACGAGTAAAAGAAAGATATAAGTTTATTGGCAATTTAGATAAGATTAACTAGGGAAGAAAAAGAAAATCTGAAATGAGCCAGGATCTGACCAATAGAGCGGTGTGGCACAGACTTATCACGTATATCCTCCACATTGAAGTCCTTTCCGACGGTTTTCCCTTTTCTATGTTTATCCAGAGCAAGCAACGTATGAACATGCGTGTTTATTTTCCGTGAGACTTCAGAGGTGCGCAGCGGTCTCAAGCTGCAGCAGAGCGCTAATTGGAGTGGCCTCATTTAGCACCGAGTCAATAAAAAAAAAATGGAGACGCGTCACGAGGACACCGTGTCAGTGCCTCCACAAATCTCCCGCGCGCTCTCAACTTTAATGGCGTGTCAGACTTCACAACTGATGCGAAGGGGGTCACCGTGAGCCTATGCTTCACTCTAACGAACCTCCTCTCTTCCGAAATCCCTGGTACCGCGGTTGCAAAGCGGAGATTAATGTCCCAAGCTGTGACATGGCTAAATAATAATAATAATAATAATAATAATAATAATAATAATAATAATAATAATAAATAAAATAATTTATATATATATATATATATATATATATATATATATATATATATATATATATATATATATATATTTTTTGTTTTTTTTCTCACATACAGAGAACACA
>NW_015113003.1:257109-281747 GCF_001443285.1 Poecilia latipinna
TATATATATATATATATATATATATATATATATATATATATATATGATTAGTGGATTCATTCTGCAATACACAGAGCACAGAGAAAATAAACTTTCTTATATTTAGAGGAGATTTCATCTATAGGTCTTATTACATTTTCATTACACCTTTAGTACAGGCTGAAAATACGACAGCAGACCAAGCGTCTCCCTACTATAATAGGCAATGTTTCTGATAAGCTTCATTTTAACCCTGTTTGTTTAATAAATTCTTTACACATTCCACCATTCGGAGCACTATAGCAATTCAACTACATAATGATGTTTCCCCCCCCCAATCCGCCCCCCCGCACCAAATTAGACACAACTTCTGTTTGTCAACTATTGCTTCAAATAATGTCTTATGCCTTTGCTCTGCCCTAGAAGCTAACATCTACACGCATGGAGATGATGAGGTGGTGAACGTTTTGATATACAACACATGGAAACAAATGCTTAGAAAGACTAATGAAATTACATAAAATAAATTTTAAGTACAGTCCTTTAAGGGTTAATACCATTTATGTAGTGATACTTATGAAATGATAACCCTTGTTTAAAATGCTGAATAGACCAATTTAATTATTTGAATTATTTTTCGGTATGCGAATAGTTAAAAAAAGGCAATTATGGAATAATAATGTAAAATATAGAAGGGATAAACGACTATCGAATATTAATTCTTGGATTTTTGTTGTAAGTAAATTTTTATATTTTTTTTTCCGATTGATTCTGACATGTGGAATCGTTTCATGGCTGGAACTGTATTTTAAAAGTGGCGGTTTTATAAATGCCTGCACACTAATAATGTGCATTAAAGTGCCCTTGACTTGAATTTGACCTTTTCTCTGCGGATCTTCAAGTGGAGCAGATGCAGTATATGGATAGAGACGTTTTTTGTTTTTTTTTCACTCCCTAAATTGCATTTTTTGCACACAGAAAAACAACCAACAACAAAAGAAACATTAAAGTTAAACTCAAGTGCCAATTTCGAATTTATTGATTTGGTTCTGCTCTGTAATCAGGGTGTAGTAATTATTCCCCCAAAAAATAGTTAGTCTAAAGGCAGCAATTATCTGCAAAATGTTGTTGCATGCGTTTAAAAAAATGTCTGCAAAGACAAAAAAAGTACTTCCATCTGAAATCAGAATCTAAGAAAGCACGAGAAACAAATCTCCTCATGTTTCATCTTCCAAACGTGCCACGATAGCCTGCACCCATGCACCGACTGTTGTTTGTTGTCAAACAGTCAATTCCGCCTCTAAATGTGTGAGCAGCAGCATTCTGATGCGCAGATAAGCTGCAGACTGCGCCTGTACCTTTGCTAACACACACACACACACACTTCAGGCTCGGTTTGCTGGCCACAAGTGAAGTGCTGCTGATAAATATTCATGACGGTGGCACTTGCGCCTTCTCCGATATCTGGAGCGGTTGTCATTTCCAAACTTGCGCGTAAATATATCTGAAGTAGATGTTTTGGATGCCCCGTGTACCCCACTGTCTGTCCCCCACCCCGCCATACTATTTGAGCAACTTGTCGCCGACACATTTCTTTACGAGCTTTTTCCTTTTTTGTTATGTGTGTGATTGCTTGGAGTGTATAGGTTCACAGTGTAAAAAACTTTATGAAATTAAATAGCATGTTCAAAGACCGGATATTTTTTTTTCTTTCTGTAAGTTGAACTGGCAGGCAAGACCACATGCGTTGCCAAACATTTTTTTTACTGGGGTTCGTGCACTTAATAAAATTCCCCGATTCGATATCCAAGAAATATGTGTGAACATTAAATAAAAGAAATTGCCTAAATATTCACGATAGCTAAAATGCTTGGATACTACTACTACTACTACTACTACTACTACTACTACTACTACTACTACTACTAATAATAATAATAATAATAATAATAATAATAATAATAATAATAATAATAATAATGATAATAATAATAAACAAACTAAATTGTGCTCAGTGCTGTTTGTGCAGGTGATAGTGATCCGTGAAGCTACATGTAACAATAATAATAATAAAACAAATTAACTGTAAAAGTTTTGAAAAATCGAAGAAATGTTGCTTGTCCATGTCTGAACACGGAAGTGGCAAGTTACACTGTAAAATATTTCTGTTGATTTAACAAGAAAATTACAGTTTTTAATTTGCTGTTGCAAAAATGACAATAATTAATGGTTTTCACAGTGAACCCACTGATATTGTCTTACTGTAGATTTGAAACGCCTTCTGAAAACAATCTGGTTCACTGGAATAACATTGACCAACCAGGAAAAAACAGGAGAACTGCACCCTGAACGGGATACTATTCTTGACTAAAGTGGAATATTCTCCACTGATCAACATTTTTTTTAATTATTATTTTTACATTTGCTTAAAAAAGTAAAATAAAATAAAAATCCTTAATGTATTAATTTCAGGAAGGTGTACAACAAACCTGCACCATAACGTACATTAATTGTTTTAAATTGCGTTCTGTTCAAAGGTAACTCTGGACATTATTGTTGCTTTATTTTATGGTAAAACCGTTTTGTAGTTGTGCCACTATTATTCAACACATAACTTACTGGATGGTTGTTGACAGCAACGCACAGTTTAGAGTGTAACAAAAATGTTTCAACTCTAATGTGGTTCTAGAAAAAAGATCGTCTTATGCTGAAGAAGACTTGAAACTTGTTATTTAGACCATATACTTTAATCAGAAAAAAATGCCTTTCTCCTGCTTTAGAAGTTGTTCCCTTCTGCCTATTTTTAATTCCACATTAATAACAAACTATTGGAGTACATGTTAGTATTTACTAGTTCATTTTAAGTAAAAAATAAAGAAATAAATAAAATGCAATTTGGAATTATTTATATTCCGACATTATGCCCCAATGGCGTCTAGTATCTCCATTGCATGCCTGTTGTTGTTGACTGTAAAGTTCTGCACGCAATTAAAGAAGAACAATCGAGTCAAATTTGCAGCTATGTGCAGCAGAGGGTGAGCAGGAATTCATACAAAACTCCTAACATCTTGGGAAGTCTTTAACGCTCCAGCGCTTCCCTTTTGTAAATGATGGCAACGGAGCTGGATTTAAATGACAAACAAAGCCATTTTATCTGAATGTCGGTCATAGTTTTAAACGAAATGCACGCGTCCACTTTAAATTTTTTGTTTTGTTTTGTTTTGTTTTAATCTATAAAGCTGCTAAGTGACTTCCTCGGACTGGGAAGTGCGAATTTTTCCCCTGTCGCGGTGCGTCGTTGGTGCATCTGCACTGAGACCAGATAGATAGATAGTGTTAAATAGAGTCGAAAAAAAGTCATTTTATTGCCATCCTTCATTTATCTTCACGTGTAATAGTCCGTGAAAAGAAAATATGAATACATTTCAATGCATTTCCAGCATAATCATCTCATATGAAGCTTGCTCTGCTTGCTATACGTTTCAGCGTTTTGAGATTTTCTTTTCTTTTCTTCCTTATTTTTTAAGGGTTTACGTTTTCATGTCGGCTGCATGTGTCTGCAAACTGACAGATCGCGGCGGATCCGTGAGCCCTGGCAGTGTTAACCATGATCAGTGGCGGCTGCTGATGTGATCTCTGCCTAATGGGGCGGTCAAGCAAGCTGCAGCCAGGAACAATGAAGTGTGTGTGGAAAAAGGAGGGATGAGTGGAGAAGGGGAGGAGGGGTCCCAAGTTGACTCCCAGGCTCTCCCTCTTTCCCTCTCTCCCACTCTCTCTCTTTTTCTCTCTTTCTGTCTCTATCTCCCTCTCTGTCTCTCTCTTTTTATCTTAATCTAGGATAGAAAATCCGAAAAAAAACGCAAGAATAAAAAGGAAAAAGAAAATAAATTAGATTTGAAAATTAGATTCCCGAACAATTAAGTAACGCAAAATAGCTTACTCCGGTTTTATCCACCGAGGAACAACAGCCGTGATTAATCGATTTAATTTGCGCATTACTGGAGGGCAAAGCGGTGGATGTTAATTTTGGATAAACAGAAGATCCAGAAGCAGCAGAAAGAGAGAAAGAGGGGGGAAGTGAATTTAGTAGTTATTATCGAGTGACAGGAAAGTTCTAACACACACACGCACACACACCACACCTCACACACACACACACACACACGTCATTATAATGAAGACTTTAACTTATTTGCTTTAGAATTATTCACGTAAATAAATTACTTTACATAGGAAGAGATCTAATTTGGTACTTATTTTCAGTGTAATTTAAAAATCAACCCCCAATAACCTCCAATGAAATACATGTTCTGTATTTTTTTTTTACAGTCCTTTAATATAGTACGAAATGTATCCAAACATTTTTTTCATTATTATTATTATTATTAATATTATTATTGTAAACTAAAATTTGACATACTGTACGAGCGCATTTCTCCATAAATACCGATCATATTCTAACATGTTACCGGCCCTTTTACATGCGGATAAATATGGAAAAATCCAGGTACTTTACATGGAATAATACTTCCTCTCAGACAGAGCAATTGACAGATTTTTTATATATATATTTAGCACGTACATAAACAGATTGACACGGATTTTTTTTTTTTTTTTCACTACACGATTCATCGACATGACATTAAATAACAACAATGATACTCTGTGCTATTCAAACTGGACCTTAATTGGACGAAAATTAAGAAAAAAATAAAAAAATAAAAATATGCTGCACTGGATAGGCTACAAAAAGCACATTAATACTAAGAGTCGGTTAGGTCGACGTGTAGACTGTAGTAATACTGAATAATTCACATTTTGGTACACAACTAAACATTCTTGTCCCCCACAGTAGCCTTAGAGGCCACCCTCATATATCTAAGGGACCATTACATTTTTCACAAATTCCCCTCCCCCCACTTAAAACTGTGATATTTACAAAATAAAATATTACATTTCCTTTTTTTTTTCTTTCTTGCTGTGGGTTCCAGTTTGGTGAAATCCATATTTACAAAAAAGCAAAGAGAAAAAAGAAAAAAAAAAATCAGGCCTCTACTCGGAGATAGCATGCTTTTTCTTTTGAGATCTGCTTCTGTACAGTCCCTCAGTAAAAGGAGGAGCTGACCGTGTTTCTGTCCATGCATGATGACAGTCTTTAACTTCACCTCCCCTGCTTTTTTCCCAGTCCATCTTTCTCACTTAGAAAGGTCCAAAAAGTTTTTTTCCTTTTTTTTTTTTCCTCATGTCTTCATAAATTTTCCATTGTCTTTTTGTGCGTTTTTCAAAAATATTTACACGTACCATTCATTGAAATTTGACGACAGCGTGCTGTGGCTGGTTGTGTGGTGGACTGCTGAAGCTGCTGGTGATATGGAGCTGCTGCTCTGGTTCTCTGTGGACGGTGACACGATGGTGGGAGGCGTGGAGGACTCGTACCCTGAACTGGCAGCTGGGGAAGGCTGCGATCCGGGGTTGGTGGATTCGTGGACCTGGGGAAGTGAAAAGAAGGGATTTGGGGAAGTGGGGCGGGGAGAGGGGGGTGGATGCAGTACACTCGATTTACTTAGATGCAGAAAACAGAAGAGGAAATGCTATTTTCCTTCTGACATGACTGCTTTGGACATGCTCACAAATCGAAAACAAAGTAAAGCCCAATTATTCTCATTCAAATCCTAATCTCATTTTGCGCTTGAGAAAAGATAGGATTAACTTTCTTTATCTTGCTAAAAATAAAACAAACAAACCAAAAAAAAAAACAGCAACAAAAAAAATAATTAAAAAAATAAATAAAAACTACACATAAAAAGAGAAGAAAACGACATGCTACTGTAACACATAAAATGAGTTTCTAATGTTATTTTTGCAAAGAGGAAGAAAAAACACACGTATATATAATTTACAATATTAGTATCTTTTTTTCTTTCTTTTACCTTCATGTGTTTTCGGAGGGAGCTGGGATGCGTGTACGACTTGTCGCACATTTTGCACAGATATGGCTTGTCCGACGTGTGGACGTGCATGTGTTTCTTGCGGTCACTGCTGTTTGCGAACCTCCTGTCGCAGCCGTCGAACTCGCACTTAAAAGGCTTCTCACCTAAATAATGCAAGGAATGAAATATGTTTTTTGTTGTTGTTTTGTTTTTTTAAAAGAGGCACTTTGATAAAATGCATGTTTTTTTTTTCTTTTTAGAATTTGTGATCAAACAGTGTGCAGTACGCATGCACTGCATATAATTCATTAATGTTAAAATTACATTTTAAACAATATTTTTGCAGTGAAGTATTTTCTGTCGACAGCTGTAAAGCATCGCATGTCACTTTGCAGGCTCCAACTGCCCTACTGTAGTAAATAACCACCCGGATCGCATGCATGTTTCGGATGGGATTTTGTCAGCACCGATTTGGCAGGATATTTTTATTTATTTATTTGTTAATTTTTTGCCATTTCTTACCGGTATGAGTCCTTTTGTGAATTTTTAGATTTTCCGATCGGGCAAACACTTTGCCGCAGCCGGGAAACGGACACGGAAAGGGCTTTTCTCCGGTGTGTACTCTGATGTGATTTACAAGTTTGTATTTGGCTTTGAAGGGCTTCCCTTCTCTGGAGCAGTCCTCCCAAAAGCAGACATGGTTCGTCTGTTCAGGCCCCCCCACGTGCTCCACTGTCAGGTGGGTCACCAGCTCGTGCATGGTGCTGAAAGTTTTGTTACACGACTTTTTGGGGTTTGTCAACTGCTCCGGCTCGATCCACTTGCAGATCAGCTCCTGCTTGATGGGCTGCCTCATGTAGCGGAAAAAGGCCCCCGCTCCGTGGTGCGCAGCCATATTCATGTTCATGGGGCCGTAGCCGTGCAGCTGTGTGGACGCGTAGTGATCGGAACGCGGGCTCGTGACATGCCCATACTGATCAGCCCGGCCGTACACGTCCCCCGAGAAGCCCAGTCGCATCTGGCTGTTCACCACGTTGGAGGACGCGTGGCTCGCCGCCTGCTCGTGGAGCCCTGGGAAGAGCAGGTGCCCCGCCGCGTCCGAATGTCCGTGCGGCCCCCCGAAGCTGCCGGAGGCAAACAGGCTGTGCTGCGCCCCAGCCGCGTCCCCGAAACCCCGATTTCTGAAGAGAAAGTCCCTGGTGGAGTTGAACGCCGCCGTGGAGTAGGAGCCAACGTGGGTCGGGTGATGGTGGTGTCCCAGGGCGGCCGCCGCTGCATAGCCGGGAGCTTGGGATGAGAACGCTGTCTGCCCGGAGCTGATGTCGTGGGAGCTGTGGTTGATCTTGAAGGCGCCCATGCCGTCCGCGAAAGGGTTGATCCCCAGCGCCACTTCCCGCTCCGCCACCTCTCCTGTTGAGTGATGCCGAGAGGAGCCGAAAGTAGTGACTCCTATGGTGGGATACTGCGGTCCTGCGTCCAAGAGCATCTTCAGTCTTGACTCTTCGAGACGACTGAGCGCAGAACTCAAAGAAAACACGCGCAGATATTCTTCCTCCTCCTCTCTCTGTGCAGCTTATCTCTTCTGAACTCGAATCCAACGAATTCTCTGTTTACTTTTTTTTTTCGTTCACGACGGAAGGAATTCCCCTGCACCGCTCATACGATGCGTACGCAAAAAAACCCATGTATTTACTACATGCAATATTGTCTTTTTGCGGTTTATCTTCCTGTGGCGCAACTTTCACCTCCTCAGTCAGACGGTGAGCTCTAGACTGATAGTCGCAATCATTCCTGCAGATAAATGAATTGAAAAGACAACACAGTCCAGCCCTGATGAATGGGAGAGGAGAGGGGGCGGTCACGTGGGAGCTGCAGCTGCTCGTTCATTGGTGCTCCCCAATAACATGCACTCACCAAATAACAATCCACCATGCTGTGGCCCGCACGTCCATGTCTCTTGACATCATCAGTCGCAGATATTTTCAGATTGCTGACTGGGAATTTAGTTAAACGGCTAAATAGAAGGGGGCGGGGGGGCAAATATTACCTCAGAACATAAAGAAAATATGTGATGACCATAAAGTGTTACATTTTCTTTGTCAACCACATTCAATTGGGAAGAGCAGCAACTTCAATTAAGAACATTGACGAAGGGACTTTAGATTGCCAAGTCTGCCCGTCTAATGTTTCCTAAAAAAAAAAAAAAAAAAAGGACAGAATGGGCTTTTGGTGGTCAGGGCAGTGTTTGTTCTCAGGTAGAAGCTCTTTAGTTGTGGAGGAAAATCGGAGACTTTTTCATTTCAAGTATGTTTCTCTAAAGACCAACAGGGAGTCTCGTTTAACTACAGACACGACCTTCTGAATTTTGTTTTATTATGAAATTATCACTTTACCTCAGAGGATATCAAACTCTGAATACCTTATTTGCCTGTCTAAATTGTGGAACATCTGTGATTTCGGTTTCCACGTTAGTGTTTAACTTGGACCTACAACCACGATCCCTAATGCGTCCATCGCGATTCGCCTGCTTGCGGTAGAGCAACATGGCCCCTTCTTTGCAGGCCAGTGGTGCATATAGTCCATGGGGTTGTCGAAGTTATCAAGTGGGATTTGCGGTGTTCTCTCTGCAGGAGCATCCGGGTGCTGGTGGTTAAAGCCAAAAGAAACAACCCAGACCAGGCCATAATGGGTCACTCGAATTGGGTTGTAGAATCTGAACGCTGCTTTTCGAAATCACTCTTGGAAACCTAAGAGGAGAAGATTTGGTATGAATACGCAAACAAAGACAACATGCTATGAGGAAACAGTAAAAGTTCAGGAGTAGAGATTTGAGGTTTTGGGGGCTTTCTTAAGGTATGAACTTAATATGCATTGCACAATTCAAAGGGATCTCCTTTGACATAAAACGTGCAAGTGTCACAACAGCACGTAATGAGCAACAAGTGAGAATAAACATAAGTCTGGGTGACGAAAAAAAATGTTGAGCAAAAGTTATTCAAATGAATAAGAGACCTAATTTTAAAGTGCAAATTATGTTGCATAATTAAAAGAGCGATTCTTGTCTAGTGCAGTGACTAGAATGCGCAGAATTTAAATGTCACCACCATGTTTATTGTCACGGATTTACAGCAGATTTAAGGCCAACACCACTTTATGAGATGTCGCTGCAATATGCGGCGTTTCTGTTTATGATCCTGCGCAGCTTTCCTGCCTACATGTCGCCAAGAGCTACTCGGTGACTCATTGAGTGAGTGCATGCTCAACTTGGATCAGAAATAGCCCCTTGCCGACCAAGTTTTGCATTACACTGCTCACTGTTGCTGTGATGCCCCTCTTTGAATTCTGCAGCTGTGAGTCGGTCGCGCGTAAAGGCCTTTTAATAAACGTCTTCGGGATCCACCACGTCTCCAAATATTGACTTATGATCTAACACGATGCTG
The DNA here is from genome assembly GCF_001443285.1 of Poecilia latipinna. Classification (NCBI taxonomy): domain Eukaryota; kingdom Metazoa; phylum Chordata; class Actinopteri; order Cyprinodontiformes; family Poeciliidae; genus Poecilia; species Poecilia latipinna. Next base: position 266,459 of record NW_015113003.1, read on the forward strand.
TCAGCGAAGGGACTGACAGATCAATTCGTGGCAAATGTAAAATAACAGGGCAGTTTTGTCTTTCATTTGAAGTAATAAGAAATGATAATCAACCAGGCAAGTGCATTAAATTAATTTTATACGATTACTTTTTTTCAAGTATCCAAAACGGAAAGTCACCTAAACGCTCCTGCCATCATTTGGACCTCTTTTTTTTATTTTTTTAGCACAAACATAAAAGAAAAGCAATGAGATTAAATTAATGCTCACTAGTCTTAAAGTATAACTTTCTCAAAATCATATACAGTTAAAGTTAACACCAACGCGACATGTTCCCTATATAAAAACTTTTAAAAGCGCATTTCTTCTTAATTTTTGAGTTCTTATCATAAATATTAAACAAATAATACAGTCCAAACGTTGAAAAACGTGAGGTGTTCGAACAGTTTTATTTTATTTTTTTTAAGAAAACAAGCAGATTAAAAACTTATAAAGCAGAGAAGTGATGGAAGTTTTGGTCTTGATAAGAAGAGGGGGGGGATCCACATTTCACCGCCCAGGGAATTATTGATTCTGCAACATTGTTTCATAAATGTCTAACCATGCAATATCTGCTAATTGTTATATTAACTTTTTTTAACGATCACATTCGTCAGCGAATTAAAATAGAACGTCGGCAAAGGTTGCTAAAAGAAAATACCCAAGCATTTTTTTTTTCCTTTCAGTATTCAGATCAAATCAGAATTGTTATATAAGAGAATGTTATTCTCTGGGGTACTCACAGCACACACTCGTTTTATTTTGGAATTAAAGTCTTCGACGGAACCACCTCCTGTGACCCTCATCTGCTGCCGTCCTTAGGTCTAACGCAAAGGGGGGGAAAATCGCTCCGAATCATAACAACAGGTCCCGTCCATTACATTTTTCATCCTCTCCGGGAGCATGACCGCGGGTCGCCCGAATGGTTCAGCCGCTGAACACACACAGACACGGATCCGGATCTCCCTGGGGCTACAGCGGCGAGCCAACTCCGCTGCAGACGCTGCAGAGCAGGGGCGGCTGCATATTTTTAATACGAAGCTTCCTCCAAAGCGCTTATTAACTATTTTTTGCTTCGGTCTATTTTAAAGCTCGACACGCGGTGCGATTCTTTGCACAACTTTTTTTTTTTTCTCCCCCTCCACTACTATCAGCGATCATTTTACGTGCGTAAAATTGCGCGTAATTTGCGCGTATAGTTGGGGCTGCGCGCGTTGCGGTTCAAAATGAAGATATCACTGCATTATTTATGATCTACATAATTTTATAAATATATACGTCAACATGCACGCTCTTTCATGTAGCCGCGGAAAGAAATAGGAGGGTTGAGGGTGTATCCTTTCGCTTCAGTCTTTGTTTGCTGCCTCAATATAAAAGGACACCGAATATCCGGATAAACTTTTTAATAGTTATATTCTATAATAACCTTTGCATAACTATTTTTTTTTTCGCAAGCGCTGCCTCCAGCACAGCGCATGCGCACGGGCTGCTCGCTGTCACTAAGACATTTTTCATCACGTTGGGAACTGTCACTGGTGACGTCAATCACAGAGCTCTGACCAATTAGAGCGCGGGGTGATTGTTTGGCTCCACGGGCTGCAGCGCCTACCATGAATCTCTATTCAGTATCAAAGCGTCCTGCTGCTGCCTCTCAACCGAATGGGATTCCATGTTGTCTGCAGATAGACTTAACTTTATAAAGTTTTTTTTTTTTCCTTTATTTTTTTTTTCATTGCGATTAAAATATATTTGCCATCATCATTATTATTTTGCCTGCTGTCAAGTTATTCTAAAATTAGGAAGTAATGAGCGTGGATGCTTTGGGAAGCCCCGTGATGGACCCTGCGTTTTCCAAACGGAACACGGCGCTGAGATTAGTTGACTTGGCAGGGGCTCACCACCATCACCATCATCACCACCATACCCCTCAGAGCGTGACAGGCTTCCCGGGGTTCGGCAGCCATCCACACTCAATGGCTCACTCGCACCCTGGGGAGATTACTGCGGAACCCCGCCTGGGGCCGAGTCCATTCGGGCCAGAACACATGGGGCACTCCGCGGCCCTCAAAATCAGCCCAGCCCATCATTATCCCCACCACCATCACCACCACCACAATCATCATATGGCAGGCCACAGTGAAGTGGTCTCCAGTCAAACGGGAGCTTTTGGCCCGGTTCAGCCGACGTCGGTCCCTTATTCTATGCCCCATACTGCCCAGGCTCTATCCGCAGGTAGGGATTTCCTCATCCGGAGAGATCTGACGGCTCAAGCCATGCCGGTACTGACCGACCAGACTGCTGGTCCAGCGTCTCACCACGGAATGTTTGTCTCAACAACAGGTAGCTATCCCGGACACTATGGTCACCACCCTGACGCAGGGAACCACACCACCCTCTTCTCCGGACTCCACCACGAGCAGCCTTCCAGCGGATCACCGGGTGGCCAGTCGCTGAATGGACAAATAAGGTTAGGACTACCTGGAGAAATGTACGTTCGGTCTGATCACTTGAGTCAAGTAGCAAGCTCCAGGGCTGATCCCTTCTCCGCCTCGCCTCTGCACGGCTACGGCGGTCTGAATCTAAACATGAATCTCGGCGCTCACCACCACCACCACCACCACCCGCACCATCCCCACCACCACCACGGAGGACCGGGGGCTTTTTTCCGCTACATGAGGCAGCCGATAAAGCAAGAGCTGATTTGCAAGTGGCTGGAGCCGGAGCACTCGCCCAAGAAACTCTGCTCTAAAACTTACAGCACCATGCACGAACTCGTCACGCATGTGACGGTGGAGCACGTCGGAGGACCGGAGCAGGCGAACCACATATGCTTTTGGGAAGAGTGTCCGAGGGAAGGCAAGCCGTTTAAGGCGAAATACAAACTGGTGAATCACATTCGAGTACACACCGGTGAGAAGCCGTTCCCCTGCCCCTTCCCCGGCTGCGGTAAAGTGTTTGCAAGATCCGAGAATCTAAAAATCCATAAAAGGACACACACAGGTGAGTGGGGGGGATGGGGGGGGGATGCATACAAGTAAAATGCTTTGGAGGGTTTTTTTTTGTTTGTTTGTTTGTTTGTTTTTTTAATGCATGGAGTAAAATCAAGTTGCATGAATAAATTATTAACCTCTAAAACAATTTTCGCAATATTTTCAAATTTGTCCCGATTTTAAAAGTTCGAAAATGTTGCTTTAACCAGCACGCAGCAGGCACCTGTTATACGAGTGTATTGCAAAGTTTCTCAAAGGACGGATTTGGAGGGGGGTGGGGGGATTATGATACAGCTCACTCAGGCGTTTGACGGTTCAAACCTCTTGTTTACACCGCGGTACAAAAGCTGGAGGCCCACGTCACGTCTTGTGTGAGCAGCTCAGCGTGTGCCAAACCATGACTGGATAGCAAAAGTTGGAGAGAGTTGCATCTTTCGCAATAACTGATACGGTGATGTTTCTTTATTAAAATGTTTTGTCCTTTTTTCCACTTGTTTTGACGACTGCTTTTTAATTACATGGCGGATTTTGGAGTGATTTGCATTCAGTCACTAGAGCAGTTGTTTGTTTTGTTTTGTTTTGTTTTGTTTCTGCCTTAATCTACTGCACTGCATCTGTGTGTGATGAAGAACTGTTTCAAACAGAGGTTTGCAAAGGCAAATGCAACAAGTTGACTTGTGCAGATCAGATCAGAGTATACTAGTATATAAGGAGTTTGCATACTGACTTGTGTGTGTGCTGCGCAGATGTAGCATAATAAAAATTAAAAAAAAAAATCTAATGGGTCAATATGGCTGCCTGCCTCTGTGAGCCAGAAGGAAAATAAAGGCCTCAAAATGTCGAGTCAGACTTGTAAATGATTACAGTGACTACAGCACCCCCTACCCCCCAGCCCCCTCCACACATACACACACTCACACACACATGCACACCACCCCTCCTTCTTCTGCTCCATTCCTGCACCCCCCCCCCACACTCCCCCAATGTATTATTCATATCATTTGCTCACATTACCTAAGTACAAATCTGTTGAATTATTTCTGTGTGTTGACTCCCGAGGGGCCTGGTCTTTTTGGTATCATGTTTAAAACCCAAGCTGAAAGTGTGGTTATGACTAGGGTCTGCCCCTGGGGTCTGTTTCCTCGAACGGTTTCTTGTACTACACTAATATCCTTGATTGGCTCTCTCAACCCAACAGCTGAAGGTCAAATTGATATTCAACCCGCAAGTGTAATTAGACAGAGGCAATTACATATTCTCAAAAGCTTTAATCGGAGGAGGAGAAGAAGAAAAAACTCAGCGGTGGATGATTTCCGTCTAATTTATTCAGATTGTCTTTTTTTCCCACCTCTTTCTTCCTCACTTTTCTCTCATATTTAATCAGAAATACTCAATAATAATAATAATAATAAAAAAGCCAATTTAGATTCAGTCCATATTTGAGGGGCTGGAATAGAATCCTGCAGCCTGTGCTACCAATCAATATCCTGAGGATATTGTGCTGTTCTTAATATTTATCAGCGTTTTCAGTCAGGTGTAAGTCGACGGTGGCCAGGTAAAGACAGAGGACAGCAGGGGCGCAGGAGCCCCGTTTAAAAAAATAAAAATAGAAACCTCACATCTCCAGAAAACTTTAGACAATGCAAATATGGACATGATTAATAGACGTAAATGTTAGAAAATGTAGATTTGCAATGAAAACCTTGGAATAAATAAATAAATAAATAAATAAATAAATAAATAATGAACATTTCGCCAAATGCATCAACCCAAAAAAAGTCAACTTCACGTATTCATATTGCTTTTGAAGGTAATAGTAATTGGCTGTTCTTTTTTTTTTTTAACCCCAATGCAAGCAAAGAATAAGTCAACAGAAAAAAAAATAATAATTAGTTGATCATCTTATATATTTAATCCAGTTACAATTCAAAACATGCACTCTTATTTTGCTATATAAGTAGGTCGAATTCCTTTCCAGGTATACAGGAAAAAAAATGTAATTAATCTTGAAGTATGATGTCCACAAAATGCATTCGAAAACAACTAAAGATTTAACTAAAAATGTCGACAACCCACCTATTCATAGTTTCTAATGGTACGACTTTTGACTGATTATGCAGTCCATTACATATCAACACAGACCGATCAAATGGTCAGATTCAGCTGTAAATATAACACGGTGCAGTCAAACGCAATTAATGCCAACTGGTAAAACGTTACCTATATATGGACGCTCAGCAGAATACTTAAGTCTCTCATCTTGAGCAAACAAATGAACGCTTGCATTTAGCCACAGGAATCAATACGGGTTAATGGGCAACGTCAAATATTTAATGCATTCTATGTCTTATTGTGTCTCCACGCTGCAAACAGGCGAGAAACCCTTTAAGTGTGAATTCGACGGCTGCGACCGACGCTTCGCCAACAGTAGCGACAGGAAGAAGCATTCCCACGTGCACACCAGCGACAAGCCCTACAACTGCAAAGTTCGGGGCTGCGACAAGTCCTACACGCACCCCAGCTCCCTGCGGAAGCACATGAAGGTGCACTGCAAGTCCCCCCCGCCCAGCTCGGGCTATGAGTCGTCCACTCCCTCTCTGGTGTCCCCGTCTTCGGACTTGGGTCGGGAGCCAGCCGGGGGACCGTCGGTGGTGTCAGAGCCGCCGGTGGGGGCATCTCAGCAGCAGCAGCAGCAGCAGCAGCAGCAGCCAGCCAATTTAAGCGAGTGGTACGTGTGCCACAGCTCAGGTGCTAGCGGTGGCCAGACACCACCCAGCGGCCATTCCACGCCCGACCCTTCGGAGGAACCTGCTTACAGGAACCCCCAACCAAGGGACGCGTTTTGAATTCCTCGCCAGCACTTATTTCCAAACACTCAACTTCTAAAATGGTTTGGCTTTAGTGCCTATATACCTGTGAGGGCCTTCTGGTCCGCTACCACCGCCCCCCACCCCCCACTACACCCCCCACCCCCAAACCCTTGTTTTGTTTTGGATAAGCCAAAACTGGTACTCAGAGCCAAGAGACGCACTTAACTGCACTGGACGGATAATGCGCAATCTTTCCAGACGTGCTTTCAAGTAACAGGAGCATATATTTTATTATTATTATTATTATTATTATTATTATTATTATTATTATTATTATGAAGTTGATCCAAAACTGATGGATGGGTGCTTCTCCTGCGAACTGTTCCACTTGTGGGGAGAGTCGTGTAAATCTCATTAGACTATGTCGTACATTATTGTAGGCTGTAAGGCATGATGGTGTGCAACTTTTTTTCTTTTGTAACCAAAAAAAAAAAAAAAAAAAAAACAGACAAACAAAAAAAATCCCTTCTGCCTTCAGTATGATTTTTTAATTTATTTTTCAATCGCATATGGAGGTATTTTGTACGATCGAACCAAAGTGCATGTTTTCAAAACCGGAGCAGAATTGTACATTTGTAAATTTTGTACAAGTTTCAATGTGTTTGGATGTTGACTAGATTTGTAAGGAGCGGTTTACATCTTTTTATATTGTTTTATTTTATTTGCAATGGATTTGTGCAAAAAAAAAAAAGGGAGAAAATCCTTCCCCCCCACCACCCCAGCTGTTTCATAAGCTTACAGTATTTCGTATATGACGTCAATTATAAATGTTTTATCAAAGTAAAAAAAAAAAGAAAGAAAGAAATCTGGTGATTTTTTGTATCAATGTCTGTTTTTAAATTTATTTTTGTTTTATCTTAAAATCGAGCACTAAATGCGTACCGAACTGCCTTGTATTTTGTGAGTATTTGGAATAAATCTTGTACGAAAGTGGAACAATTTTGAGCAACGCAGATCTGTGGGAAATATTTTTTTTCCAACATATGGACAAAAATCGTTAACATTTTTGCTGTCCCAATACTTCGTTTGAATAGAATTTTTACATGTGCATTAATATATTTTTCCCCCGAATTATTTTTCCAACACAGATCTTTCATCAAGTCTTTGAACCAACGGAACACCAACAATTACTATTGCAGTTTTAATTTTTATTTACCAGCTGAAGAGGGAAAGTATTGTGCATTATGCTCCACTCGTGTTAAATCTTACTTACTCAGCTCAGCTTTGCTTTGGCCCAGACTGTGGGCTGCTAGTTTGATGAAAGGCTACAATATTCGGATCCAGACTTCAAAGAGCCATTTTGCACAAAGAAACCATTTTTTTTTTCTTTTTTGCACAACGGTGAATCCTCATGGTGAATTAAGATTTCTATAGCAATAGCCAAGTCAAACTCAAATGATATGGGGCCAGGTCCCAAGGACTCAAAAGCTGGCTCCAAAGAATGTAATATTTGCTACCCATGGGGTAGGAAACGGTAATCTACGTCCTTTATGCTGCAGACCAGAGCGGCAAAAAAGAAAAGGGGGAAAAAATATATTCTTTTGCTTAAGGCCTACTTTAGGAAAAATCAAAGGAGTGGCCGCTGAAACGCAGTTGTTTGTCACCGTAATGGACTTTTTTTGCAAAACGAGGCTCAAAGAAGACACTCATATTTCTGCGTCTATACATTAGCCATAACGACGCGTTTTAATTGCAAGGAGGGAAGTTAATTATCGCCGACAAAGAAGCGCGAAAGGGACATTTTCACTTTCTTTCAATTGTAGCGAAAGTAGGTCGAAGAAGGACTCAGCTGTTTTGGACGGGAAAACTTCTGGCGGCGTATAGAGTTTCACTCTGGCCTTGACATAACCAGAAGAGGGACGGGGGGAGACGGAGGGGGAACGGCAATACTGATACTTTTACAGAGTTTGGTTAAGTTCATGACGGAAAGCAGTTCAAAAGAAGAGCAGGAGGAGGAGGAGGATGCCTCTCTCCCTGCACCAGCTCCTGTCGCTTGCGCCAAAAGAAAGAAAGAGACAGAGACAGAGAGAGAGAGAGAGAGAGAGAGAGAGAGTTGGATCTCAATTGAAAGCGATTCTTTGAAGTGGGGAGTTAGTATCAGAGGGATTCTTTCTGGGTCGTCTGAACGACGTTGATGACACGGAAAGCCTTTTGTCGCCGATTTGCTGGGATCCTCTCTCTCTCTATTTCAACTCTGAGAATCAAAATAGAAAAGAATGTGCGACGTTTAAAAAAGAAAAAGGTTGTTTGGTTAGAAAATAAGTAAGAGGGCGAGCTTGGATAAAGCAATGAGTGACTGACAATTAGATATGGAAAACTTTTTTTTATTTTTTTTCGGATTCGGTTTTGAAGTTTGAATAAAATTATTATTATTATTATTTTTTTTTTTTACTTTGACAGCGGGAACTACAGTTAGACAGAGCATTGTTTTTGCACGTTTGTTAGTGTGTGTACTGCAGTGGCTTGGTGACCTTTATGCTTATTAACCATACAACACCAATCGAGAGTTGCTTTGACAAAGTTGCTACTGTCCCTTAAAGTCTGCTGTCCGGAACGGATGGACACAGCTTCTATACAGATATGGTTGTGCTGCAAAACTAACAGCCATATTTTCTGAAAAGGCGATGAACTTGTATCTTGTCGATCAGAGGAGCCTATTAGCTATCTTTCGTTTTGTGAATTTCCGCCATATGGAAATATAAAATTGTACTTCAAATTCTTTTGGCTGGGAAAATAGGACAATTACGTCACCATTATTGGCGAAGGTGTCAATTTTGATGCAAAACAGAGAAATTCAACATTATTGAAATACAGTCTTATTATTTGCATCCAATTAATATTTACGGTTTTTCCATGTGTAATGTAAATAAAAACATGGCCTTAAATGCCTAACGTGTCAAATGTGGTACTGATCCAAGACAAACCCCAGCGAGGTTTTTAAAAATCTCTTTTTTTTTTTATAACAAGCCAGTTAAGTTTGAAAGCTGCATTATTTTAATAACCTATGATAGTGAAAGTGTAAGATATACAGTTTTATTATATAAAAAATAATCAAAAGAGTCATATGTATATTGTTTTTGAAATTAAGTATGTTAAATAAATACATCATCATAAATGTCTTCACTATTCATTATGATATAATAAGTAAAACAGCTCAGTTTTTTTTCTAATTATTTAAATACATAACCAAACATGCGTTACTAATCAAATTCAGTTAATCCAGATGATATTTAAAAACAAATTGACATATTAAAGTTATATTTCTTGAGGGTTATCTGGATGATTTGTGATCAATGGGTTTTTGAGTGAGCAAATTAATAGTGTGCAAATCTTTGAAACACGTGGGTATAAACTGATGGTTTGAATTTGTAGGAAGGATGAGTTACCAGTTAAGGCAAATATGACCGTCTTTACGCACTGATTCTGTTGGGGACCTTTGATCTGAGAACAACCTAAGGGTGAAGAATCAAGAACAGGTGTGTGCGCGTGTTTGCGTGTGTGTGCGTATGTGAGCAATAGAGACCCTTGTGACCAAGAACAGACCCTGGCAACCAGTGGCCGAAGGGCAGTTTCACCGGAAATACATATCCACATTAATTACCGTTGTTCGAGGATCTGAAAAGAGATGGGAGGTTCTCAACTTCCAAAGCGTTACAAAAGCAAAAGAAAATGAATCTATTTAATTTCTTGCTAGAGAATGTCACCGCCACGGCTGCGTCCAACACAAGGTTTCATTTGAGTGTGAAATATCATTTCTTTGTAAAATAATGGAGGCGGTAATCCGACTTCCGGAAACTGTCCGGCGTTATTGAACAAAGCCCCTTTAATAGGGGGATTAGCAGTCTTGGAAAAAAAAAGACCCCCCCCCCCCCCCTCTTAATACCCCCCTTGCACACACACACACACACACCGCTTTCCACCTCCCTCTTGTACTCCACGCCTATACCCAACTCCAACACTAAACCATCAGCACTTCTAGCACCAGCCAGGTCACAATTATCAGGAATGAAGTGGCCGGAATTGGCATGGTAATGGGAATGAACAGGCAAGGCTGAAGGGCAGGTGGCATAGTAATCTGAGAAAGGAAGAAGAAGAAAACATGGCTTCACTTGATCAATGAGATTAATTAGAATTATTACATAAATAGCCACGTCCCCGTTTGCGTAAATTCGGGTCACTTTTTAATTACAGGACCTCGATGGAATACGCAGAGGCGAGGTCAAAAGCCAAACTGCGCACCGCGCATAAGTTAAACACAACCATAAAGGCTGTCACGAATATTAAATATTTCACCCGGATACCATCCAAGGTTAAGTTTCCAAAGGGGATGCCGCGCGATCACGCTGACTGTGATATATTGGCCAGCACGGGCTTCTGTGATAAAGATTTATGACTGCCATTCAAGCCGAATTAACTGTATTTGGTGTGCATTAAAGAATAAGAAAAAGCAAACAAACAAACAACAACACAACACAGTGAGCAGGCCGGAATCGCTTTTGTAAAGAGCAGTCCAAATACACACGTCACTATATACATATATAATTTATTGCTTCTACTTTTCTACATTCTTGTGCAAATTTGAGGAACTCCATCAGTGTGAATCACCCCTCTGTGCTATCCAGCATCCAGCACCCCGTATATATAGGGCTCGAACACGGATTTCTAACAACCCTCCACATTATATGGCAGAATGTGCCACATACTTCACACCTGCAGCCTGAATAGCGGCTCCCTTTCAGACCGTGATACGCCTGTTGGCCCTGCTCTCAATGCAGCTGCGTGAGTGAATCGGGCGACCCGCTTATTTGCTCTCTTTTGATCTGAGATCTCTCATTTGGTGCGGCAGTTCTGAGTTGAGGACTATCTAGTTAGCAGGAGCCGTGTGATGACTTGTATTATGCCCCCCACCCCCTCACGCGCCCCTCTCCCCTCCTCCTTCAACAAGCAGATTTTACACATGCGTGAGGAGGAGAACTTGTTGCCTCAACTGGATAGACATTTAGTTCAAATGTCGCTTGGGTCTATTCAGTCAGAATGCGTGCGTTAGGTAGGAACAAATATGAAGAGTAATGCGTTAAAAAAAAATAGAGTTGACGTCTACGGAAGTATTTATTCAGGCTGTTTCATGTCTCCCAGTCTCTGTATTTATCGAGGTCAGAGAAGAGTTGAGAATATAAACCGAAGCTGTCAGGTTTTTTTATTGTTTTTGTTTTTTAGCCAATGTGACCAACCCAGCAACCTCTGAAGCACAGTTAAAGATTAATAGACGCCTTTAAGTGTTCTTTGAACTTTCACTTTTTAACTATCAACCTAGAAGGAAGCCTTTTTTAATCAAATGGGGACTGTAAGTAGTTTTCATGGCAATATAACCGAACATGGATTACGATCAAATGTAAATCATTTTTCCCCGTTCACTTCTCTATTGGACTTAAATAGGTGTTTGTTGTAATTAAGTGCTTAATTAAAACAGATACACCTTACAATCACATGGCCACAGATGACTTTTTTTTTTTTTTGTTAGTTAAAAAATTGAAATGACAGCAACTTTCCCATTTAACTTTTTGCCACATGTTTTTTGCATTTTTAGAACACTGACAAATTGGTCCTGAAAAATGAATCAAACTGAATTTAACCGAGTCTATGTTTTTGACTTCCTCCTGCGTTGTACTTTTCTCTGTGTATCCAGTTTTTTTTTTTTTTTAAGAGAAAAGAGCATTTGCTATACACAGTTTCCATTTAAAATTAGAACTTGGCAGACTTGTTTAAATATCTTCTTAACCACATTTTCACTTTTTTAGGCTTTAAAAAAGTAACAATGCTTATTACTATATAAATACGTTTACATTTCTGTTGACACGTTTTCGTATCTCAGATCCGTTTTGAACTTATTTAGATGAAAGGTGACGTTGCCTTTTCTCTTTTTCAGCCAAATTTTATTCCGGCTCTTGTGATTATACGAATTTGATTTCTTGGGAAACTGTTTTTGCAGCTTCATTACGGGCCTAGAGAAGCCGTGAAAACTTTTTACTCAAATCACAGTTCTACATAGAAATAACAGAAAACATGTCCTGACCGATGTTTGACCAAGTCTTGCGATTATAAAGTAAACTAATCCGATCTATGAGGACTTTTTCCCCCTCTGGAGCTTTTTTTATTTATTTATTTATTTTTTTTGTCATGCAAACGTTTGGTTTCATTATACTTAGTTGGGTTTATGTCTTCGAAAATAGTATAAAAGAAAAGTAAAACTAGGCTCTGAAAGCAGATTTACTCAGTCGATACATGCGTCATATTTCATATTTTCCATGTTCGGGACGCACAAATCCAGCTTAAGGAAATGGTGAAAGCCAGAACGCTGGTAAAATAAAAACAAGAATACAACATTGCCTCGCTTCGTACTGGAAGTGCTTCACAAACAGGGAAATGGGCCGTTTTAAGGACAAAAAAAAAGGAGGGGAGGAAAGATCCCTCCTACTGATTTAGTCAGAGTCATAATGGCCAAAGTGCGTTCACACACTCGATAAAAGAGACAGTACATCATCATATATCAAAATAACACGCAGTATTAGGAGATGCAAATGCTGCCAGCATTATGAATCATTGCTTTATCTGCACTATTTCACACGTCGGATGGGGAAAACTGCGCACAAACAGACGCGCAAACGCACAGTTTGAGTAGCAGTATAATGCCCGTGATCACTCTAGCAGCATCAAAAGAGTTTGGGTCATTTCGCCATCTCCCGCAGGAAAGACATTACGCCTCTCTCGTATTTACATACTCTTTAATATTTGTCAAACATTCATAAATTACACACTAATGAAATGTTCGACGGTCCTTGGAGATGCAGCTAATGAAGACATAGACTTTTTTCCCCCACCCTTCTCTTCTTTTGCTTCGTGACATGTCTTTGTTGAGTTTTTAATACCACTCCCTACATCACGCTCTATTAACTATTATTATAGTTATGTCAGGCCACCGCTGACACGTTGCGACATGAGGATCACCTGCTGTAGGTGGGCCCGCCGTGGGAAACCAAATGACCTCCATCTATAATACCAATAGCCTATAAAAGTGCTAAACGTTTGTAAGACAATTTTTTTTCAAACAAGTCCCCCCCCCCCCCAAAAAAAAAAAAAAAGCATCTGGATGCACATTATTGCTTTCTTTAAAGTGGCAAAAAAATTGAAATTACTTGTTCTTTTTATTCGTTCGGGGATTTTTCTTTTTCTTTCTTTCTTTTTTTTTTTTTTTAACCAGCCCTTACGGCACTTTAAGTCCAAACTAGGCGCAAAATGTTATCGAAGCAAATGCTGTCACGCTCGGCTTGGATGACCACTACAGCAGCGTCAAGAGGCACTTCTTGGACTGAGGAAGAAAAGGGCAGGAGAGGAAGAGGAGGTGTAAAGGATGCAAAGAGGGAATACACCAATTATGGAGAATTGTCACCAACGTGAAGTTAATTTCCACTCTGGCCATGTTTTCGTTTTATTTATTGATTGAGTAGTTTTATTATCATTACAAAACGGCTTAAAACTTTCGAAAAAAAATGAAAAAAAAAAAAAAAAAAGAACCTGAAAAAGCAAAACAAGACACAAAAAGCTAAAAGTAACTTATAATAACAAATAAATGAATAAATAATAATAATCTAGAATGTTGACTTCATTGTCACTGCGACAAATATGGATCCTTGGAGACGTGTTTATTTGACAGAGCAAATCCCCAGCGTGTCAAGGTTGTCATATCCCCCTCCCCTTTCAATGTCCAATGCAAATGTCTCGGCAGCAGCATGACGCGTTTATTACCTTGTCAATCATTTGGAGACGCGCAATATTGAAACAAACGACTCCGCGTCTGGTAATGGAATCAATGTCAATTAAGTAATATTCAATCTTTTTTTTTAAAGTTATTTTTGTGATTTAAATACGTTACAATAATATGTGTAGATTATTATTATTATTATTATTATTATTATTATTATTATTATTATTATTATTATGACAACTTGCTCTTGGAGAATCTTTTGAACTACAGAACACTTGATCCTGACACAAAGGAGAACTTCCCTCTAATTTTATTCGCGCTCTGTAAGGCTTATCCTGCTTGTCCATGAGTCAGTTCAACAAAAGAAAAAAAAAAAAAGTTTCAATAAGATTCGTTTTTTTTTTCTTCTATTCCCTCCCTCTCCCCTTCGCACTTGCTTCCAATAATAAACCCACCACTGTGACATTCTTTGAGCTTACGCGCTATCTTCATACTCTGATTTGTGTGGTCAAGGAAACTGTTCAGACCAGACCAGGACCAAAGCTTGAAGGATTCTCTCTTTTAGTATTTTTTTTAAATAAAATTACTATATATATATATATATATATATATATATATATATATATATATATATATATATATATATATATATATATGAAGAAAACCAAAGCAAACAGATGAAGCGCACAGAGGGTAAGTATTGCTGTATGGTAGCTGAGAGCGAGTCCCTGTCTCTCTTATTTCCTTTTTTCCTCTCTGTCCCTTCCCAGACGCTAGAGCTGTCTAATTTCCAGACATAATTAACTTTATGCTCAAAATCAATTGTTTCCTGTACGCAGCCAGGGTCCAGGACTCCAAGCAGCGAGAGGCCTATTTGAGCATGTGAGAAAGCAGGAAGCAGCCCTACCTGCCACTCATTAAGCCCACAAAAACTCAATAGAAAGAGGGGGGAGAAAGAGGGATTAGACCTGCTCGTTATACCTGCCGCGCAATTAACACTGCTTATTCTTCTAATCCCTCTGTTCTGGAAATAATTCAGTACGGCAATAAGGACGCGAAAGACAATTCAGATCAAATGTCCAAATTATAGAACAATGGATCTTTTTTTTTTTTAAATCGTTTTACCATTAACACGTGTAAAGACAATTATAAGAAGTTTCCTATTGGACGAAGAAATCGGGTTGCCACGCCGTTTACGCCCGCAGTCAGCGTGGATGTTTCCTCCGCTAATTTTCATCTGAATTAGGTGCAGAGATGCGTCCTCCTCCTCCCCCTCCTCCTTCTCCTGCGTGAGGCGGGTATAATCACACCGCCCTTTTGGAAACGGAGGTAAAGCAGCAACTCTTTGTGCCCGTTGTGTTGTAGGTGAATCGCAGCACACTTGAACTGAAAGAGGACTTGACCTTTGCCTTTATGCTTCCCACCCCAATGTTTGTCTAAATCACAATCGTCTTTTGTGCTTGGGGACATGCGCGGCCCGCGACACGTCCCATTTAAGGCGGATGGATGTTCCCCCCATCACACAAAAGCGCTGAGCGGGTCCATGGTTCATGTAGGTGTTTTGTAACTAAGAAACAAAAAAAAAAAAAAAAAAAAAAAAAAAAAAAAAGGGGGATTTGTTTTTAAAAAAAAAAATAAAATTATTTAAA
>NW_015113003.1:284910-287476 GCF_001443285.1 Poecilia latipinna
GGGGTTTCCCCCCCCCCCAAAAAAAACCGGGGGGGGGCCCTTGGTTTTTGGAGGGTTTTTTTAAAATAAAAAAAAAAAAAAAAAAAAAAAAAAAAAAAACAATACAGGAGTACTTGATTTAAAAAAAATAATGATAATAATATACAGAATAAACATGTGCATAAACAGTTGAGAATGCAGATTGAGAACTTATTTTTGCGTTTTAGCGGTTTACACACCTACTTTTTTTGTGCCCCTGTCATCAGTTTTGTGGGTCAGCGTAGCTCTCTTCCCATGTGCGGTTTCTTCTGTTTTTCCATAAACACCGATTAACAGCTTGAGATTTTACAACTGATGATAGATGATCACCACTCAACAAAAGTGCACCTTGAGCTCTAAACATCACAATCTGGTACGTTTTTTTTTTTTTTTTTAAATTAATTTATTTTGTTTAGGTTTATAACAAATAGAAGAGGAACAGAAATCACATCATGACGTGACGTGACAGAAGAAACGTAGTCAAAACAAAACATTCATAGAGATGACGTATTTTCACGACTTGGATATTTTAAATTCATATTTATCCACGTTGATAAATGCCTGCATGAATATTCATATCTGAATCTAGTTTTTTTTTTATTTTCATTCCTTTTTTTATTTCAAATACCAAAATTCTCAAAAATAAAGATAAAAAAAACTGTCAATTCTAACTCATTATCAGACAGATAAATTACTTTTTTCAGGTTATGTTAATTAGTTTTGTTTGTTAATTGTTTTTAGGCTTTTGTCACCTATCACCACATATATATGTGCATTTATTACTGATTTTGAACAACACATTTTTCACCCTCCCCCCCAACACACACAAACCACAACCATCACAAAAAAAAAACATCTTCCTAACTTTTCAGTTTTTACAATATCTTTATGTGCAGTTGCAACCTTGTTGCAACTCCTCTTCTCTTCTCTTCTCTTCTCTTCTCTTCTCTTCTCTTCTCTTCTCTTCTCTTCTCTTCTCTTCTCTTCTCTTCTCTTCTCTTCTGTAAAAGCTGCGGGGTGGTTGCATTGGGAGCGATAGAAAAACATTATAAGGGAGGCCGTAAAAGCACCGCTGTTTATGACAGAAGGGGACATGATGGCGCAGCTCTCAGCCTATGGGGGAGCAAGAGTGCGTTCATTTATCACGACTGCATGGCAGCCTGCGAGATGACAGAGAATCCAGATCAACCTCCCCCCCACCCACCCATCTCCTTCTTTTTCTTCCCCCCTTTATCATGAAGCGACATTAGATGACTATATGATGATGACGATAACAACTGCCCTGCTCTGTTTTTTTGTCTTCCAGCCTGTATGGTTTTCAACATATCGATGATATCATGTCAAAACAAGTGAGTGACATGTTTCTCTAAAAGAATGAGGCTCAGTCAACTTTTGGTTGGAAGTGAAAATGCAAATCATTCCCATCTTACGCTGAGTTTCCTTTGACACCATGCAACAACCAGCTATTCCTAACATCTACCTTCTAGTTTTAAAACTTGAAAACAACTTGGTTGTCCTGGCTGCAAGTTTGCCCGCCTGATCACATAATCTGATTTGCAGAACAACTGCCTTTGGTGGCATCTTTCAGGGGTAGGAGTGTGACCTCAAAATAGCTACTTTTGTTGAACTGTTTTTAGTTTTTTTTTTGTTTTTTTTTTTCCTCACAGGTGATCTGTTAACAGATACTTTACCCACTCAACTGACTTCAGCATTGAAGATCTCACAAGGGTTTCTGAACATCATAATTAATGTGCAAGGCAGATTTGGAAATGGGAAGAGTCTGGCTTGGCCTTGAGGGATTGAGGGAGAATGTGTGGAATTTCATGAGCCTAGCACTTAGCCTGCAGAAAGATCTGCAAATTGAGTGACTGCAATAACTCTGCGACATTTTGCCAGTCTTTTTTTCACTGTTTGCACAGTAATTAAAATGCTATAATCAGCAACTCTTTTTAAAGTTTAAAATGTGCAGTCAGCAGTGTGCTTAATTATGTGTAGTTCATTAGTGATCTTTGGAATATTTGGTTTTCTCACAAAAAAGGAGTTTTCATTGTGGGACGGATGTTAAATGACTTACAAAATATGACTAGGAAACCAGCACTAGTTATAGACAGAGGGCCTTTGTGTTACTCCATCATTCCCTGTTATGTGTGGGTTTAGGTCGTCTTTGAGGATTTGGATTCCCCCAAAAAATGTTGTATGTTTAAAAAAAAAAAAAAAAAAAAAAAAAAAAACAGTTAACAAAAAAGAATTAAGAATTTTCAAAACTGTTCAATTCGTTTCCAAATAAAAAAAATACATAAACATCTAGGCATCTCTCTTTCTCTCTCTCTCTCTCTCTCTCTCTCTCTCTCTCTCTCTCTCTATATATATATATATATATATATATATATATATATATATATATATATATATATATATATATAAAAAATATATATATATATATATATATATATATATATATATATATATATATATTTTTTTTTTTTTTTTTTTTTTTATTTTTTTTTTTTTTTTTTGTGTTTTAAAGGGGCTTGGGAAACACACCCCA
>NW_015113003.1:290787-296039 GCF_001443285.1 Poecilia latipinna
TTTTTTTTTTTTTTTTTTTTTTTTTTTTTTTCCATACTTCTTTTCTAGTTTAGTGTATTACAGGGACTTGGACACAGCACCACATACAGGACTGGCATAGTTACTGCAGCAATTTGGGTCTCATTAAATTAACTTCTCGACCAGTTTGTAGTTTGAGTCTCCAACAGTTTGGGTACAAGATCGAACCACATGCAGTGATAATACGTGAGGGGAGTTGTGTGAGGTGGAAGCTCAGCTGGGAACTGGAACTCCAAGAAGGAGCTACGAAAAAATAGGCCGTGTTTGTGAGCCCAAGCATTTAGGCACCCCTCAAATGTTTCCCATGGGAGACTCAATGATTTCTCAAACATGAATCCAATAATCCAAGCAAACACGTCAGGTATGTTTTTGATGAGAGAATAACATTATTTCTGGGGTACTACTTTGGATAATACCCAACATTTATGTTGAATGACTGTGCTATTGCTAGAGTTAAACTTAGTAGAAAGTTGAGCTTGTTATTTGTGGGGAAAATAAACACTTAGCTTGTTAGCAATAGGTTTCAAAAGTGTATCACTATTTCAATCATATTGTATAGCTTGGTTGCATAACTGCTCTTATTTCTTGTTTCTAACTTGACAGAATGTGCAAAAATGACAAATAATCAGGGAGCAAAAGACACTGACTGTATTAAAAGTTTTATGCTTACACAATTCAGAAATATGTGAGAAAATATATTTAAATAAAATGTATGCATTTGTTATTGATTTAAATTCTAACAGCTGATGTTAATGCTGGATTCAATGTCATCCAAGAGCTTTACTTTTATTTTAAAAATTCCTCTCATAATCACAAATATTTTTCTTGATATCTTCCAAATCAAAATGTGCTCACTTTGAAAAAAAAAAAAAAACAAAACAAAACAAAAAGAAAGACTTTAACGTCAAGTCAAATTTTGACTCACTCACATCTATCGGCACCCTGCTGTGGCCACGTCTCGAAACTATTTCCCACCAGACATGGACCACAGATGCTCCCTGGAAGAATCCTTAGGAGGAGAAAGCAACTTGGCTGCAGCTAAAAAGCTTCGGATTCCTACAGTCAGGAGCATTAAATTGACACCCGGGACCCTTTCTCAGCCTCTCCTCCCTCTCCTTTCTGCGGACTGACATGTCTGATAGACCACACTTTCTTGCCGCATTGTGGCCCCTGTCATCCTAACAATGTACATCTTTGGGACACCAATTTTCGAGGCCTTTGATCTGTGGAGCGAGAAGAAACAGAGTTATGGAGAGGAAAGGGTGACAGAATTCTTTTTTTTTTCTCTCCTCTCTTAAGGTTCCACTTTAACAAAGCTAAAAGAATGAATGTGGCCTTTGCAGAACCCTTCCCTCTGTCAGCGCTCACATAAATGTCATATATTTTTTGCAAAGCTTGTAAGATATTAAGTGCAATAGAATCAAAGACTGATTCCAGGGCATTCAGGCCTTTGGGCTGGAACAAGTTGTGGTGCCCTACCCACACAAGTTTCTTCTAAGCACTCAAAGCATACACATAGATCGACAGCACACATCATCTTGACTTTGATGTTGTTAAAAACACAGCAATTTGAAATGAATAAATAAACACATGGATTTGATTTTACTAATCCAGAAAGATCCAACAAAACATCAGCAATGACTGCAGATCAAATATTTCCCTATATGAATTTTTTGCTGTATTAATTTGAGGAATGAGGATTTGAGCGAGGGGACGGACAAGACCCTGAGAAAAAGACACAACCACTCAACCGCCCCCAAACATGAATGCAGGTATTGTTCCCGGCTTTCGAATTCTGATTCACCATATCATAACCCCTGCGAGGAAAAAAAACATCAATATCCGTGGGTGGACAGGATGGGTTTCTATAGAAAAAAAAACCTAAGGAGTTGTTTTTTTTTTTTCTTTGCACAAAACCAATCTAGTACAGAAAAAAATCAGAGGCATCAACTGTTTGACTCAGTGGGGCTTTTTGTGCAGACATTTTGCAATG
The DNA here is from genome assembly GCF_001443285.1 of Poecilia latipinna. Taxonomy (NCBI): domain Eukaryota; kingdom Metazoa; phylum Chordata; class Actinopteri; order Cyprinodontiformes; family Poeciliidae; genus Poecilia; species Poecilia latipinna. The sequence continues at coordinate 292,799 of NW_015113003.1, forward strand.
AAAATTAAGCTTTCAATTACATATTTGAAAAAAAAAAAACACACACACACAAAATGAAGCCCTTTCATTGGAAAATTAAAAAAAAAAAAAATTTGTGACAGTTTTCCTTTTCTGTAAAAAAAAAAAACAAAAAAAAACATGCAGTCACACCTGGTGTTAAATGAGATTGACATTGTGCTTTCTACGTTTTATTCTTCGTATAAACCCGACAGCAGACAGGGAAGCTGGTAGCTGAAATGTCTCAATTTCTACATTTGTGCACATTTGATCTGTCCTCCCTGTCTCACGGCATAGAAGAAAAAGAAAGAAAGAAAAAAAAAGAAAAACCAACACTAAAATACACAGGACTAACCGGAGACTAGTCCCTTTGTTGTGCCAAAGGCAGCTGCCCGGCCCTCTATTATCGGGGAGCAGACTGACCGCATCCTTCCCCACTGCCCCCTCACCAACCCATTGCACAAAAAGAGAGGGATGTTCTGCTTGCATGGGCAACACTGTCGTTCCAGCCCTTAGCAGTCCTCTAACACCCCATTGAAAGGAGTGGGAGTAGTGGACACAGCCTGATCTACGAAGTACAAAGGGCCCTCCGTAGAGTCCCATTGGAGTGAAAGGAATGAAGGGGATGGAAATTCATGAAAGAGGGTCGCAAGGCTTAGAAAAAGAACGGAAGTTTTGTTGTGCTTGATTTCCCTCCTGAACTAAAGGATGGAGTGGCTGGATAAACCACTTGTAGGCAGTTTACTCACCTCTTATAGCAAGAAATCAATTGTCTTTTAAAGTATGTATTTTTTTTGGCAGAAACACCTTATCACAACAAAAAATGATCTGTATTTTACAGCCAAACTTATTATAGTTTACATACTATAGGTTATATTTGATGTTTACTATCATAACCACTCTTGCATGAATTGGGCCACGTGTGACTCCCTCCTCCATCTGCCCCTCCAAATTCTTTTTGGTTTTGAAAACCAATTACGATGTTTCAAAAATTCTAATTACGGTTTAGAGTACCTACGGCGTTGGCAGAGAAGTCCAACTTTGAGCCTTGTATACATTTTTTTTTTTTTCCTTATCTCATCAACAGGTGCAGGGGTCACTCCAGCAAACTGTGTGAGGATTTGCCAAATGACATCCTCCTCCCAATGCTGGCGCCGTTTCTAAAGTAGACAATAATATTCAACCTTTTCTTTTTTGTTTCTTACATACAAAATGGTTTCCTAAATATTCTGGGTCTCAAAGACCATTCATTTCAGGTCTGATCAGCTCCGTGTTCAATGCTGAAACATACAGCAGATTCTTTTGAAGATGACAGAAGTAGCAAATTGAAACAGCAGGTAACCGGAATCTGTAATTTAAGTACCAACTTCAGCACCCTTATTCAAGCGGTGTGCAGCTGTCTTTTCTTGCAGTGCTTATACCGTAGTAGCAAAAGGCCAATCCTTATAGGCCTCTGCTTTGAGCATATCTGCAAAAGAAACACCATTCTTGAGGTGAAACTGATTTATTTTGCCGATCCCCAGATTTAATGGCGTCCTGCATGGGTAGAAAAATGCCATGGATCGTAACTCCCGAAAGTTAACAAACATACGATTAGAAAGTTTGACATTGAATATGCTGCCTGTCAGAGGAAGGACGGGGAGGCCCATGTGTCCCGTCGGGAATCCCATGCTGGCAGGGTTTATGTGGACACACACACACAATTTAAACAAGGATCCAACATGAGCCTGTTGTTTCAAAATGGCCTCCTGATTTATACCCATCTAGGTTTTAAGGGGCTTGTCATTTCTGCTGAAATAGAGGTGTTGACAACCGCACTTGACAGCTTCTGGCTCATACTGTTTTTATGTTGGCAAGGCATTGCTGTTTCATGTGCTGAATTGAATACTCACCACATAGGCACACTGTACTAAGAAGCACATGCATGTGTTTGTTTTGCTTTGGCTTCATGCTTCAAATTCAAACAATCTTGCAGGTCTTAATGGTTTCACGTTTCACGATCCAGGAATAAAAGAAAAAAGAGCAAGCGTTACAAGTAAATGTCTCTTGTGCAAATACAGGTAGAGTTCAGTTGAAGGTGGTAAAAACACACAAATAAATAGTTCGACACAGAGGTGGGCTATTAGTATCCCTTTGAGAAAGTCATGCAGTCTGAGAATCACTTTTAAAGGCAAATTTCACACGTCACAGTGCAGACATGGCACAGTCAGACTGCTCCATCCATATCAACATTTGTGTGGGCTGCACAGCAGCCCCCAGGCCAAAAGGAAACATGCAATGGGAGCTCTCTGTCTATAGTTAGCAAAAGCTCAGCTCCTTGTGGCTCCACTGAACGGGGCAAACAACTGAACACAGGCAGCTCTCAGAGGAACTCTGTCCAGTGAGGCTGATAAGGCTGAACTCGTTCTGTACGCTGTGGTTAACTCGTAACGGCGATCCGTTGGCGGTTACCACACACAGCAGGTCTCACACATCATGCATAAATAAAGGAGACCCTATGTTTTGCTACCAGGTTATTCCAGACTCGAGTGAGTGCTATTTTAACTCTGTGACACCGCACCGCACCGCACCCCCACCCACTTGCAATATAATTACATCATCTTGAGCCATGTCATTCAGACAGTAGCATGTGAAGCATGTAAACCCCACGCTCAGTCATATATCACCCTGCTTTGTTGGACGTTTATGCACAGCAATGGTCTTATGTAACTATGAGCATGTACTGTTCAGTCAAACATTTAATGCCTTGTAAAACAGTCAACAGTGTGTAATGTACAGTGAATGGAGAGGCTCCTGTCTGTGAGAGGACGTTAATAAGATTGCAGTAGTAACATGCCATCATGCACCACTAATAAGTCATCACACTCAGTTTGGACTAAGAAAGAATGTGTCAAAACTTATTTGTCTCACGACAGATTTCTTTTCGTGTTTTTTTTTTTTTTGTTTTGTTTTTTTTTTGTTTTTTGTCAAACTTTACTGCTTCAGAGCATCAAATACATTTTACCACCACACAAATATAACCATATAACAAACCAAATGTGTTTTTTTTTTTTTTTTAAATCATGATTTAATCTCTTCAGTGAAGAAACTCCGGGGAAGGTTCACCTCTCGTCCATATTGTCTCTCAAAGCAAAAGTATGGCATCAATGGCAACAGTAGCTCTTCCAGCAGAGAGGGGGTGCTGGGGGTGCTTGAGCACCTGCCCTATTTGCTCCTTGCCCCCAAGTGCCCTTTTGGTCAATTT
>NW_015113003.1:300243-315429 GCF_001443285.1 Poecilia latipinna
ACGTTGAAGTATCGTTTCTGCTTCAGCGGTTTAAGCAGAGAGGTAATGAAATACAACAGACACTGACAGGCCTCTGTCTGCCTTTCTCTGAAGAACTACTGAGGGGAGGAGAAACTGTTCTTATCTATCATTCAGGATTTTTATCATACAGACATTAGGCTGCTGTTGTTGTGCTATTAGCTAGCTGCTAGCTAACGACTTTGCTAGCAAAGCTAGATAAATAAAAAGCTTCTTACCTGTGTACGAGGCACATCGCCCGTCCAAAACTTATCTCCATAATGGATAGGGTTAGGGGGTTAGGCAAATAAAATTCCCTTCATGAGACAAATGTGTGATTTAAATGTTTAAAAAAGTTTTAAGCAAAACTCAGTAGGCTTTTCCTATAGTGACATGCATTAACAATTCAATTTTTTCTTTTTTTTTTTTTTCTTTTTTTTTTCTGCAGTTCCCCCTTAAAGTTTGATGCAGCCCTGCTTTCCTGAATGGACCATCTTCATCTCCACTGCAGCAAACAGGCAGCTCCTTTTTTTATAGATTACAGTATACTAAAAGGTTGCATTGTGCCCTTGTTTATATTTTTAATAGTGTAATTCTGTAAAGACTAAATATGTCTGGTGGTCCAGCTCTGATTTACAGATCTTGCTAAATTGCGGGTTTGAATATTGCAATACTTTCCTATAACAAAATAGACCTGCAGAAAGAAATTAATAAAATATCTTGCATATGCATAGTTGCATGTTCTATATAGAGATGTTCCTTAGCTTTGATTGCAAAAATTTTGTATTTTATCATTGTTTTATTAAACTCTGAAAACTGTGTGGCTTTAATATTCTGTCCTAAAATGCGGTTAGATGTGCCTTTTATTTTATTTTATTTTTTTCTTTGAGCACCTGTCCCTTTAGTGGTCTCTGCACGGCCCTGTCGCACACATACATTATACTGGCTGCAGACAGACGATCTAGATCGTTTCACACTATGTGCTGCAATCTGATGATAAGAGAAAATAAGTTTGGTGAAAATATAGTAAGTATTGAAAATAAAGTAGTAAAACACCAACTCTGGCTACATACAGGTTGATAAATATGAAATAATTCTTTTAACGTTTGTTGCTTATAAATCCAAAGCAAAGGAGTAATGGAAAAAATCAACTCAAAAGCTGTTCATTATGTTTAGTCAGTTGAAACCAATAACTTACAAGCAAGTAGTCTCATGAAAGGGGCAAAGGTTTTCATTTCTTATTGGACAGTCATACTTCACTGAAAAAAGTGTGATGATTGCTTTATTCAACAGACTCGTGGTTCACAAAGACATGATACACAACAACACATTTTGTAAGACTTGCATTGGTATGCAAGTCTTACAAAAAACTTGCATACCAATGTTTCCACAGAGCCGACTGATATTTTGTGAAAAATTATTAGGTGGTAAACCATGGAAGAGGATTAAGGCCCCTTAACATCTAGCACCAATGTGCAAGATAAATATTTTAGATTACAGTCAAAATTCTGAGAAAAAAGTCAGGATCTGACTTTTTTCCATGGTCCTAATCCTCTTCTGTACACATTTTAGTTAGAATTTCTTTTTGTTATTAGATTTAATAAATCTAATAACATTGGCACATTATTTCAGACATTTCCTACTTAGAAATAGACACATTTTATTGCAGATAATACTTTTCTGCGTGCTTGTTCATGACATAACGGATTATAATTGGTATGCAAATGTTATCGATAAAGGAAAAACTTATACAAAAAAAGATAGGGTTTGAATGAATGTTCTAGTTGCGATTTGAGCTTTTTTTTTTTTTAAGCCAGAGCATATTAAAGATTCAAGGTTGTGAAAAATTGGGTGAACTAGCCCTTTAGCCATTTACTGAATTGGAAGCTGCATTTAGAAGCCATTAGCTTCATATACAAAACAAAGTCAGTGTATAAGGCTTTCTGTGTGAAGGTTTCATGATCAAATTAATTGCATGCCGCTATGGACGAGTTTACAAAAATGGGTCTCTACACAGTGTGCCGGACAGAGAGAACTTCCGGGTCAGACCCCTTGTCAAAAATGAAATCATGAAAATCGAAATTAAGCGCTCGTTATCCGTTTTTTCCCTTTCAATTTTGTGTACAAATTGGGAAATTGGATAACAAGCTCCTATTTCCGGTTTTGGTTTAGTACATGAAAAATGAAAAAACAAACAACAAAAAAAAAATAATATATTTTTGTTTTTTCATTTTTTTATTTCAAACGAAAAAACAAACTGCATGAAAATACACGGACCTTGCACCCGTATATGGAGTTAGAAATGCAAATCCCTAATTTGATGATGAGTCTTGAAATCAATAGACCCTGCTGCTCCAGGATCCACGTTAAGTTTCAACATGATATCATAGCCATATTTCAACTATGATGTATTTTCTCAATACTTTCATTTGCATTGGCTGATGTTTTTTTTTTTCAAATGGTTTAAGTTCTGTTAAAGCTACCAAAAATATGGAATGTAGACCAGCTTAACCTTATGAGTGAGATGAAATACAGAGGAAATCAACTAATTTGAAATTTTTACAAAAAAAAAAAAATCTAGTTAATTAAAAAGTGTTCGCTTCCTACCACAGCTTTATAAAGTTAATTTTCATCCTGTGAAAGCTGCTGTCCACACTAAATACAGTGAAAACTGAGAGTAATAAATGATGTCATGCTTTGTTAGATATCTGAAATGTATCTAAATTAAATTACGTGCTTTACATATTTTTCCACAGAGCATGCAAAAGTAAGCAACAATAATCATTAACAGAGTACATTAATCTTGTGCACTATGCTGTCTGAACTGATGCAAATCTATTCACCTCAGCATGGTGAATGCTTGAAAATGAAATTAAAAGTCCCACCTTTAAACAGCTTGGCCTCAGCCAAAACATAGCAGTGTCTTAATAGCTAAAGTTACCTACCCTCTCCTGACACAACTTAAAAGTGAATTCCACACCCTTGATTTCAATACCTATAAAACAGTCAGCTGTGGACACATTGAACATCATGCATGTACTTCAAAGATCTGACAGAACTTCTTGATCTCGGCAAGTCACCTTGTCGTATTCCGCTGCTTGAACAGATGTTCGTAGCGGCTCAAAGTGTGAGCCGTGCTTTGTCTCCCACGTGTTGTGTTTTCAAGATAGAAAACAGTGTGACAGGAAGTCTGTTGGCTAAGCTCGAGTCAGCCATGCTTTTAATAAGTCCATTAAAACAGGTCAACAAACCAATTCAACCAAAAAGACATTGAAAAATACATGAATACATGCTGCTGGAAATTACGTTAAATCATGACATCCAGTTTTTACTGAGGGTCTGGTCCCTTATTAATTGGCGGGTGACTCCCCCTTGTGGTCTGGAAGACTTCGATTTTGTGGCACAAGTTTGCAGAATTTTATAGTTGCTGTTGTTGTTGCTATTTGCAATATTTTGTGGTTGCATCATTTTCCTTTAGAATATTTTTTTTTGTTAAGGGTTTTTACTTCCTGCATTTTTCATTTTCAGAGTTTTCTGTTGCATTTGTGCTTTTGTGTTTTGGAGTTTCCATTCTTCGTGTGTTCCTGTTTGCTACATCTTTGCACCTGTCCGCCACCGTACATCCGAGCATTGATATAACCTGATGAAACATCACTAACTAAATCTGAGTGGAGAAAGAGAAATGTAGTGTTTTACACTTTTGCAAGTGTACACAAGTGCAAACTCATGCACTTGTGTGCATGAGTTTGTTCATGCACACAAGTATAATTGTCACCACAAGAAGTAACAGGTATGTTTTTATGTATATTTATGAGTTATTAATTTTCTAATTTTTTAAGGATAATTTTCAGGAGTGTTGAAAACGAATCCTTAATGATTAAATGGGTCGCACCCAGGTTTCTGTGTTGATGTCAATTACGTCTTTAATTAGTGCATGTGTAATGTAAATTCAATCTGTGTTGATTGCTGCTCCGCCTCCTGTCCCAAAGTAAAACAGATTTTCTCCCTCATTAGTCAGTCACTCCTTCAAGTACCTCCATCCCTGAGGACCTGCCCCAGACAAGCCTAACTGTGTGTGCGCTTTGGAAAAAAAAAAAAAAAACAAAAAAAAAAACTGAAGCATATGTATCCATGTGTTAAAAAATGTCCAACCCCTTCCAAAAGAAATGTGGCAAGAAATATATTTTTAAACATTTTAGACCTTTTTCTTCAATCTGCCTCAGAACACAAAGCTTATTTTCTGTGTCCCAGTCTGCTGACCTTCTCTCCTCAATCACATTGCTCTTTAGCTGCCCCTATTGTGGAAGTTGTCATTATTTGTGTGTTTGTTGTTATTCCCAGGGCTGTGCATGAATGTCGAGGCACGTGAAAGGAGGAGCACTGCTTGAATAACTCTATTTGGTTTTCTGAAAACTGCCCTCATGCGAGCACGAGCTGACAGTGTGCCCAGTGGCACCATCTTCACAGGAAGCATGGGTCCAGGTGAGTGTCCACGTTGTCATGAAGGCATGCGCAACATAACGCGAGCTAATAATAGCGTGCAAATACAGCAAATCGAGGTGAAGTTTTTTGAGGAAAATGGCAGCAGATGCAAAAAAAAGTGAGGAGGAAAAAAAAGAGTCAGAGGAATTGGGAGTGATGCCATGTGCTGCACACCTGAGCCCTGAGTAAAGGAGGGAGAGTGGAGGGCTACTGGGTGGGTGGAAGGAGGAGGAATCAGTTCCACTACACGCTCATTACCACCAATTCATCTGGAAGACATCTCTGCACAGACCCACTCCTGGCTAACTGAAGCAGACTGGCCTTCAGTGCTCCTGTGTGAGTGAGATGATCATTTGTTTGTGCGTACACACCAATGAAAGCAACAAACGTTCTCATGCCTTTGATTTCTTTTACTACCAAAAATAATCCAACCATGACCAATAATTTTCTTATCTAATTTTCTTATCTAATTTTCTTGTTTGTTGTCTTATAAAGACAAAAAGTTCTTGGCAAGATAATGTTTATTTTTGTAATGTGTAGTTGTTAATTTACCATAATGCCTTTAACACTGAATGCAGTAAAATGATACTATGTATAAAGAAACGTTTAGTAGAGCTAGGAAAAATATTTCTACTTCGTAGAGATTTCTTTTCATGAAAAATATTTTACACGTGTAGTTAAACGGGTAACTAGTTAAGATATTTAAAACTCTAAAAAGCCAGCTGTTCAAACCGTTAGCATTTTGGGAAACTGATTAGTTGGGCTAGCTTTTATGAACATCTTTATTTTGATGCCTTCTTTTGTTTGCAAAAATGATTTAATCCTAAGAATAAGCAGATTAGCTTGTTGAACTTCTTTTTATTGCCAAAGACAAACAATAGTCAGTTGTTTAACTGTTAACTAACGAAACTAGCAACGCAAGCTATAGCAAGTAAACATCTCCAGTTTTAGCAAGCTATTTTTTACATAAAGAAATCTATCTTTGAGAATGAACATAGTAAAGAATAGCAGCTTTCATGTAGCACTAATTTCCATTTCTACGGCAAAGACCCTGTGATGTATTCCATTGGATCCACACCTCAGGATTTTATCAGTACCTATAATCCATTAATATAGTTTCAAATTGCAAACTTTATGCAGTTAAAGGATTTTAAGGATTTTAGTCCTTAAAATCAAAATGATGTTTTCTAACTCTAAATAAAATTCTTTGAATTTTTCATCTATCACCTCTCTTCATGCTTTGAAGGTTGATCTAGTGTCTGAGTACAAGTACCACAGGATTTAGATTTTTGTTTTTCTCCCATTGAACTTCTCATATAAAACTGTTGGTAAAAGAAACTGAAGATTAAACTTAGATATTTATTTTGAAATAATCTTTGTCTTTATTTTGAATTTAAGAACAGACTTGTGTTTTTGCTTGACTGGAGATGTAATTTATATGAAGGTTTCATCAAAGTGATTGGTTATCTTAGCAGTTTACTATGAAGCCTTGAGATTCATCACAAACCTCAATAGTTTGAATTGTTACATTGTACTCTATTGTGCATTGTTGGTGAGTAAATATTGGCATATTCTCTTTTGAAGAGCCTCAATCCTTGGCCTTCAGCTTGTGACTCCTTACATTATCACAAAATCTGTTACTATTTATGATGGCCAGGGCTGATGCTGAGTTAAGGAAGAAGCCTTCAAGTACTTCACCCGTTATGCAATAATTAATTCAGCTTTTGAATTAGCTGCACTTGATGGAATTTGTTTAAACAAATTCTTAACATTTTAAATACAAAATGTTTTGATTGCTGTATTATGTGACTACACAGTTGAAAATGTTCTTGAACCTTTATCTTTTTATTCATATAGTTGATCCAACATAGTCACCGTGATTCAGGACTACAGCCACCAGCAAACAGCTAAATTCTCCAGTACTTGAGACTCCCTCTGAATATGCTTCTAACTACTTATTTAAATGTTCAAACACCAAATATACATGAATAGGCATTATTATGCCTAAGATGGTGATTACAGTCCTATATTTCTATTGTAGAGGGTAGAGCCAATCATCACTAAGGAAAATAAATTGCACTCCTGTATTGGCTGCTTTGCAAATAGCACCAATATTTGCATAGCAAGTGTGTAGTCTAACTGTGGGTCAGTGCTTCAGATTCCCAACTGCATTTTCTTACAAATGTCTTAGTTATGACCTTTGATTAAAAACGCCAATCGGTGGGTTTTCCATTAATAATTCATAGTTCTGTTCCGCTGAAAAATTCTGGGTGACAATAAACATATTAATTCATTAGAATGCTCATTTATTAAATGCAAAGAACTAAGACAATTAGCTGATCCAACTAGTTGTTTTTTACATCTAGGCTAGGTTAAATACATTGCTGCTCAAACTGAGCACTTTGGCAGCCAGCTAGGTGTATTGCCATATAAATATAAAACATTAAAAAAATTACTGTTATATATCAACTCCTAAAGCTCAGAACACCCAAATAATCAAAACCGTAAGCTGCTAAGACTTTTAGTGCTAAGAAAACAGCTAAGTGTACTAGCATTTCAAGTTTGATCCATTTTTTCTCCTGCAAGAAAATAAATTCAGGAAACAGACGAATGCTTTTGCAAAGTGGAACAAATATGTAAAAGGTTGTAATAGAACAAGAACACGTAGATATAGATATTGGTATTTATGTGTGGAAATCATGCACATGACATGATCACTTGCATCTCACTTTTACACTCCAAACTGGGAAATTCCAGACATGATTAAAGAGAAAAGCTGAAATATCAATAATTTTTGCCAAGTAACTATTTAAAACATGTTTCTCATTGTTACTCAAAATCTAAAACTAAATGTAAAAATGCTTAAGTTAAAAATTATTCAAATAGCAGTGTTAACTGGATTTAATTAATGGATAGCTGTCAAACTGAAGTTGGATAAGACAATTGCGGTTTCTATTAAGAAAGCCTGGTGACTGACACAGTTCAGGTTGTAAACTTAGAGATTAAGGTAGGCAGTAACTGTTAGCAGGCTGTGGCTTAGATCAAATAACAGACTGCTGTGTTTTTGTGTTTGTCTGCCTTCTTAGCAGCATTTCTGAATTCAGACAGCTGAACACCTGACCTGTCCAGTGGTGGATCTACTAAGAAACCTGCAGATATCCTGAGTTTAAACATTTTGTAGGAATGTTTTCCTACAAACATTCCTACAAAGACTGCCGCCACCTAACAGTTGACACTACCAAGAAGAGGAACCAGTTACAACTCGTGAACTGGCAACTTCAAACTCACCCAATTTGTTTGGGAACATTTGAAACTAGGGCTGTATAAATAAATCGATTTGGCGATATATATCGATATTTTCNCCCCTTTAGTGGTCTCTGCACGGCCCTGTCCTCCAGTGATTTTATAGGAGAAAGACGTAGTTAAACATATGAGCTCTAAGCCAGTACTGAAATCTGTGCCTACAAAATAGTAATAGCTCCTACAATTGCAGTGTCTATGAGAAAGGCAAAGTTAAACACACAGAGGAAGAGTCAATTTTTTTTTCATTTGTAGAATAAAAGAACATACTCCTTCACAGTCACCCTCAAAATGCTTACATGTTAGACAATGGGTTCACAAGAACACCAGTGTCCTCGTGACAGTTAAGGGGTTAAGGTATTGGTAGCAGTAGTCCACCCAACGACAACCTTCAGGAAGCTGTCACTGCTAAACACAAGTTTCTATGAAGAGGAAAACAGAGAGAAATAAAGTTAACACAGAATAGAAAGTATTTCCCAATGTTTAAACTTCCTAGAGGACAATCTTCGACCCACTATCCAAACTCAGAAAAGAGGATAGCATAACTAAAAACTGACAGGCACATGTCCATTCACCTGGATAAACCAGTTAACCTGTCAAGTCCGAGAGGCTCAAAGTGCTGTGGGGGTTCTGCAGAGATCTATGCTCAGGTGGGAGTATCTGTTGACAGGACAGGTTCATCCCACACACCTGACATTCATGGAAGAATGGCAAAAAGAAAGACATTGCTGAAAGAAAGCGATAACAAATCTGTTTTGCAGCTAAGGGTGTTCTAGTTAAGTAAACCTGAATCTGAATGTTGTGTCCCACATGCAAACTCCATACACAGAGAAAAACTGACCAAACTAACTACCTAACTAGACCTTGAAGTCGCCATTTCCTTGTTAAGATGTGGAGTTGGCAGCATCGCGTTATGTTTATGCTTTTCTTCAGCAGTAACAGGGGATCTGGTCAGAGTTGTAGGAAGATGAAAACAGATAAATACAGGGTAACCCTGGAAGAAAACATGCTGCAGGCTGCAAAAGACTAATCAACTCTTTCTCTCTGCACAGACAACTACAGCTGTGGTCCTTTATATTTTCATAAGTTTCTGAGTCCAGGAAAATAATTCCACTATGATTTTTCTCAGAGCATATCTTAGACACCATTGTCAACATCTGCAAACCATGGTTTCACACTCCGCCGTATAAATAGAAATTGAAGTCCTTGCCGATTTTGTGCAAAACACGGTCCAAGGCGTTCTCTGCAACTGAGTTTTCTAACTCTGTTTATGCTCTTTTTAGTTTTGGAAATCAAAGAATGCAAACATCCGAGGAGAGCAGAAAAGCAAGAAACCGGTGACACACTCAAATTCACACGACAAGATACTTATACATTTCATAAAGTCAGTTTTGTCATTCTGAGACAAGATTCGGTGCAGTAAAAGGATAGAATTGCAGAGACGTGGAAATCTGGATAAGTCCGCAACTGTGCTATTAAACTGTGAAGCTTTTGTCAACACTCAACTGAGACATGCAGGTATTGTCACTGTATTTACTTACACTTTCAACATGGCCCCAGTTGTTTGACGTATATTGCCAATGCCACTAATTTCCACTTCGAACAAGCGGTATGATGTGAAAGGGAAGCGGCACACATCCAACCTAAAAAGATCGGGGTCTAATGAATGCACAAAAGGCAGAGAGAGCGCTTTGAAATAAGGCTGAACACATGGCGCTTGAATGTGTTAACTCAAAGCAAGTTGCCTGTTTCTCCCCATGGGGAACTTGATGTGTGGGAATAGAGGCTCCATGCATGGTTGCCATGCATTGGCCCTTACGTTTTGCACATGTAGGTAAACAATCCCGCCTTGTCTACTGAGAGGCCTGCGTTTATACATGGGTGCAAAACATGTGTTGCAGCCAAAGTCGCATCAAAGGTCACTAAGCTATGCTTTGAACACTTCAAAGCCGGGGGATGAGACTGTAGCTTTTAAGTTTTATGGCAGGTGTAAGCAGGGGTTGCTGACCAGCCCAGGGTGGTCTGCTCCCCGGTCCGCATGAGGCTGCTGGTAGTTAGCCCAGTAGCTGTGGCGTTTGGAGGTCTGGGCCTGACTCGGCCAAGACGTCCTCATGCAGCACGTCACATTTGGACTCCTTGCATCTGAAAGGGTTTCTGGGAGCAGACCGGACACAGGCAGACGTCCACTTCAAGGGTCTCCGGTTTCAGAGGACCTCAGCAGGGTACATCTAAAGGCCTGTCTCAGTCCCGTTTTGAAACAGATACAGTGGCAGAGAGCAGCTAGGGGGCCAAAGCCTGATGACCATACCACGGAGTGACCACACCACTGCAACCCCTCCCCTGACAGACTAGAAACAGACCCTGTAGCAAGTTCAAAGGACCCTAAAGGGGTCTTGCCAAAGTTCATTTGCTGGGCTTCATTCATCTCAGCACCTGATGGGGTTGACTGTGTTGGTTAAAATGTGGGACTTCAAAGGTGGCGAGAATATTAAGAGTTCTCATTCCTAATGATTCGTTTATCTGCAGAGCTTTACTTGATTTTCTTTTTTTTTTTGAGTTTGCATCCTGTCAAATAGAGAATAATTTCTCATTCGTAAAAAAACAAAAAACAAAAAAACAAACTGCAGCAAACATATTTTCTTTTAATCAAGTCCTAAATCACCCACTACTTTTCTTCGGCCTTATGAATGACTTTTTATGAATAAAAAAAACGGATCTTACTAGATCGCTAAAATGTGAGAAATATTCTCACCTCAAGCTGTACAAAGTCCATAATCTCTAAAAGAGTTCCAAGTTCTCACAGTCGGGAGCTCTTTTATATGCCACATTGCGAACATTGAAATCAAACACAAAGTGGCTTAATAACTCCTCCGGTGACATAGTCTGGTAAATTGATCATTTGAACGCCTTACAATATTCATAATTATGCGAGCGGAATACAAGGTGGTGCTGTGCGTCTGCTTGATGATCCCACTATGACAGGCCTATAACAGCCCTTTCTCCTTGAGCTAGTCGGAGAGCCACATGCACATTGAGAAAAGCCATTACAGGCCCGGGGTGAAGCAGGTGTGTTTGCGGCACTTCACAGATGGCTGGGAGTGCTGTTAATGGGAGAATAGTAAACAGCAGAAAACTTCTTATCTTTGATGTGTGATTGTTTGGACAAGTGTGCCCACTCTGACGCATCTGAGAGGTGGAATGTGAGGTCAGCTCCTACGTATGATTTGACTGACCTCTGCTAACAAGGTCTCTCACACTCATGGCACACTTTGTTATACATTTCACTGGATTTTTTTTTTTCTTTTTCTTTTTTACAGATTTTGACATTTGGAGCTTTTTGAATAGAAACACCATTATTTGCACGAATGTTGCAAGATCTAACTACATTTATTCAAAGCTGAATAAAAGTCAAATATCCGTACCAATACTGCTCAAATAATATAACTAATTGGTTATTGCAATTATAATCACAATGTTAAAACAATTTATTTGACTTTTAGACAGAGACAGTTTTGCTTTTGTCGTATCACCCAAAGTTTATAGAGAAGAATAGAAATCCTCAGAGAGGCACAGCTCTGACTCAAAATGTGTCCAAACTGTCCGATCCAATGCTGTGCTATTAAATTTTAGACATCTACACGTTCAAAAAAAGAACATTGTTCGGATTTTGTTTTATTTTATTTTTCTTAGCCATTCAAAGATCCTGTCTTTGAATGGCTAGACAAATGTATTGGTTTAAACTGCTGGTGTAATTTTATCAAGCAAATAAGTTTCCAAACAAAGAGGAGAGCTAGAAAAATGCCCGAGTAAATTATATTTGACGCTGTTACACAAATGATCTTTACTGATCTTGGATGACCAGCTGGAATGACGCAGCACCTCCAAGCCAGCCCAAAGCATAAGCAAACTATTACTACTACTCCTGCTTAGGGCCCCTAAGCTATCAGGGCCCTCCCATAAGTACTTGAATTTTGACGGAGACCACACATTTAAAATGTATATATTTGTTTTATGAAAATGAAAGTAGTGTTAAATATTATTTGACCTTTTTAGCATGGATTAAATAGAATATTTTAATTTTTTTTATTTTAATTTAAGATGAAAAGTGCAAAGAATAATCTTTGTTTGATTGATGTGTAAACATGATTAAAACCTGCTTCTTCAAGTTTAATCTTTTCTTTGTGTTTGAGCTCTTTTGGTTTAAAAATTCAAATAATAAAATTCACATTCAACTCACTCAACTAAACTTGGCCCCTTCTAGTATACAAGGGAAAAGTTTAGTAGTGTTCTTTCAATCTTCTGACTAGTAGTGTGCAGTAACAGGTGTGTGATGGGGAGTAACATCCACTGTGTGCTTTAAACAGCCAGAGAAAAACTTTGGTCACGCCCACATTTTCTGTAGCATTCTATTAAAATGACTTTAAATCATAAAATAATTGTACAGAAACATAACATCTAGTTTTTATTTAACCATAACTTAAAAAAAAGGTGCATCTTGATAGTAGTCTTGTCCCATTGTCAATCTCATAGACAGCTAATTCCAAATCTGTATTAATCATGATTCTCATTATATTTCAACAAACAGAACAAAACACACATATGGACAGTGGCTAAATCAACCAGAATGCTAATGGTTAGCCTTATTACAAGCCAGCTGACCAGCAGTCTGCAACAACACCTGGGAAGAGGTGTCACTCCAGAACTTTTATCGATATCTAAGGATTTCTGTAGTAATGAAAGAAAGGAACAATTTTGTTTTGGAACAGAAACATTTAAAACTTTAGCGTACCTTAATAACGAGAATGGAACAATACCCAGATGGCCACCGCACAAGGTTTGTTTTGTCTTTTTTTCTTCCTGTAACATGCCTTACAACTTCCATTCTTTTGGCAGCGCAGCCAAAAAGATGAAGAACTTCTTACAGACTATTTATTAATTGTTTCATATTAAAAGGGAACACTTTGCAACACCCAGAGACACATCATCTTCACAGAATGTGGGACTTCTTTCTGCTTTATTGTCTCACTGAGATCTTGAAGTGAGATGATTAAAAAGTGCATTACCTGGCGCTTAATTGAATGAGCTATGCTAAATTGGCCATTGTCCACCTTGTGATAGATTGAGCTTCCATAGACGCGCTTTGTTTTTCTGTCGCCCAGTCATCACCTATTATCAAAGACAAATTTTCAATATCACACTGGGAGTCCAATTAAGGATTTACATTGTGACAGTATTTTTCACTTTAATTACCGTGCGCGGCGCAAAGGTTTGACGCATTTCCTTATTTATCAAGCAACCCAGTGGAATGGAATTCATCAAGGAAATGGATAGTTTCTGGAAAGCGTAATTGCGGCTCTTTTTGCAGGTGAGAGAAAAACTGAAATAAGACGTTGCTACACAGCATTTCCATATTTTAGTTCAAAAGATCTATGGCGACGTGGGGATTGAAAACAAATGGAAAGAGGATTAAAATATTAAACTTCTCAAATGAAGTAACACAATTCCTGCCTACTACGCCACGGGTTCCCAAAACACAATTGGTTGCGGGATTGGGGAGAACATGTAAGGTCAGTGATATAAATTTAATTCTGCCTCATGTCGGGCAAACAGTGGGAATCGCTTTTTAACCGGCGGCACTGGAAGCCGCAACTGGATGGCCACCAAATTCGACTGGTACACTGAGGCGTTTGACACAGGCATTCAGGGACTCACTCGTAACACTTAAAATCTAAACGCCTCATTGCTAGAGACGGCTGCAGAAGTGATGAAGTTAAATGATTTCACATTGAAATTTCCTGTGGGTTTCCAGACTTCGCATATGGAGACAGTAAGAAGTCCAATGGCCCCGGATAAATGTTAATTTTCTTCTCGCGGGTCTGCAGGGTAAGAGGAATGCTGACAGTTCCTCTATGCGGACGTACTTTGAATAATCATCTCATTTTTATGAGAAAAAAAAATGCAAGAAATAAAAAAATACTGTGGCGATCCTCACTAAGTGATGGTTCCCTGGAAGCACGGCCTGCAGTAGATTGAAGCAACCCATGGCACCCTGCTTAATACCCAATTTCCATAGAGTATCTCTATCAGCTCCTTTGTGTGACCCTGCAAATATCCTCTGGGCCTCTTCATTAGTCTGTCAGGCCTGTGTGCAAAGGCTCTCCAGTTAATTTGCCCTGGCGAGACTGTTTTCCTGACTGGAGATTGGCCTGGGAGGAAAAAATAAAAAATAAAATTCCCTGCTGCAGTCACTTGAAGATTCATAGAGGCACGCTTCATGCAAATATATATATAGCTGGTTTCTGTTTCTCTGTTTTTTACCACATCCCTCCTCATCCATTTTAAGTGCTCCAGCAAATCTCTCACACCACTCATTGGCTTGTTTATTGCCAGCTTTCTGGGGCCGATCTTGTCATGCACTGGTGATATGAGCACGGTGGTGGTTCTTCTTTTTTCTGCATTGTTTGGCCGACCACTTGCTGCTACAATTGACCTGCAAGTGGAGCTGATGACCAAGATGACTAACCCCTGGGGAGCCCAAGTCAGGGAAATCATGCGAGAGATGGAGAAAGACAGCCAGGCAGTCCAACTCACACAACACGACACAACAAAACACAACACAACACAACACACACATACACACACTCTCTGTACCATATTTCCACAGCACTCTCAGTGGCTGAGCTCCCTGGTTGAAGCATTTGCGGCAAGGAGAGATGCCACATTTATGCAGCACAAGACCGTCATTTCTTTCTGGGGTTTAGGAGCTCCTAGTGTGATGCTGGCGTGATGCGCCCAGCTCTGACAGGTGCTGCCATCCCAGCAGCTCAGCCAGGCCCGCCGACCAGACATGAGATGTCTGCTCAAGCCGCGGAAGATCCAGAACCTTGCTGGGAGCATGATCCCAAACTTGGCACGGAGAGCAGCAACAATCACTGGAGCCGATTTAATTGTGTTACTCTTGGGAATAAAGAAGAAGCCAGAGGAAAATAGAAGTAAAAGGCTCGGAATCGCCACCACATTTTACCTCAGGACACATTTTTTTTTTTTTTATAGAAAGTGTCTTGCAATCACTAAGACACTTTATTATATATATATATATATATATTTTTTTTTTTCACATGTTACTAGAGACTTCAAAAGAGTCACTGCTTTCTAGGACTCCTTTTGCTGTTTTGGGGGGAATCTCTGGCTTTCTACTTCTGAGAAATTTTGCGATGTAGCTCAAGTTCAATCAGGTTAAATCCGACATCTGTCTGTCAATCTGTCTACAGTTTTATTCCGTGAAAGTGGGCTATGTGACTTTTATAAAAAAAAAAATATTATTTTTTTTTTTTTTTTTTTTTTTTTTAATTTTTAAAAAATTTTACCGGTTTTTTGTTAATAAAAAATAAAAAAAATAACGGGAAA
>NW_015113003.1:318506-321510 GCF_001443285.1 Poecilia latipinna
CCATCCGTCCCTTCATCCCTCGGTCCATCCCCAGGCAGGAATTTGGATCAGAGATTCTCTTACTACAAGCCAATAGTGCTAATCACTGCTACCCCACACTACATTAGAAGTCTGGTCTACACAAAAAAAAAACCTTCTTAATAATATGTATCTGAATAGAAGCATTGAACCTGGGATATGTAATTTTTATAAAAACTATGTTTTAGATAATCTCTGGGGAAAAAATCGAGCTCCTCCACCTCCTCCTAATGCTGATATTGCCGCCTGAAGAACTGCACCATTCCCAGTCAAAAACAACCATTCAGAGTGAGTAGGAGCGTCTTAGCGCCGTCAAAATTGTGCATACTCTGCTTAATGTGCTAATGGTGGAGAAAAAAAACGTATCGTTTCATGGAAATCGCTTTCCCCCTGTCATCGGTGGTGCTAAGTAGACTGAACATTCACAACAGCTTCTGCAGACAGGGGGAAGCTGTAGTGTAGCATAGAGCAAGAGAGAAGCTGTGTGCAGCATGTACATGAGCCAGATTGACATCGCTAAGACCCTCCTCCTGACTTTGATTGATTGTTTCGGATCAAGCTGTGTATTTCTGTAGTTAGCACTGGGAGCACTGGGATAAGGCAGAGGAGCTCGATTTTTTCCCCAGAGATTATCTAAAACATAGTTTTTATAAAAATTACATATCCCAGGTTCAATGCTTCTATTCAGATACATATTATTAAGAAGGTTTTTTTTTTGTGTAGACCAGACTTCTAATGTAGTGTGGGGTAGCAGTGATTAGCACTATTGGCTTGTAGTAAGAGAATCTCTGATCCAAATTCCTGCCTGGGGATGGACCGAGGGATGAAGGGACGGATGGACGGACGGATGGATGGATTTTGCAATTAAAGTAAATATTTTTGGTTGTGTCTGTATCAACAACCGCTACTGAAGGCACTTGAGCGTAAATGCATCCCACACTTTTCAGATATTTATGTGTAAATCAAAATTACAAACCTCCAGTCATCAACCTCCATTTCGGGATAATGCACTCTACCACATAAAACCCTGTTAAAGTACCTAAGGACATGCAACTGGAACTTGAATAAGTTGAAGGGGTATGACTGCTGTCGCAACGCACCGCGTATGTAGCCCTAACAGCTCCCTCCTCGGGCTTCAGATGAAGCATTTTCGTTTTTTAAATTGCCAAGGCAGGGTGCATCCTCCAATAGCTGTGCCGTGTGTGATCCGAGGGGAAACAGAAGGAGACAAACCCTCACCGCGAAACATGTCTTTTTCCCCTCCAGGATTGTGTAGCTGCACATGGAAAACATTAAGCAATTTATAGATCGAATAGGGACGGGCTAATAAATGTCAGGCAATTTCAATAAGCAGAACCAAACCAAACTGGGTGTGACTCCATCAGTAGCCTCCCGAGATGGTGCTACATTCAAAAAGAATACACAGTCCTGACCAGGTCATGTCTTACTCTGTAATTAACTCACGTGAAGGTATTATTATTTATGATCGAGGGAATGAGGAAGTGACAGTAAATTGATTCTAAATTGAATGTAAGGTTAGATAAATATGAATGAGGTTGGAATTTCTAGATACATCTGTAAAAGTGTAATGAAGCATCCCCAGTTCCTTTTAAACATTTTTGAGCACAGCTGCTATTCACGCTTAACAGAGAACGATGCTGTTGAAAGGAAGAAAACCTTTAAAAGAGATGAGATTAGCACTGTGGTCCTGTAAAAAAGATCAAATTCTAAGTTGACGAGATTGAATCTGTCAGGTGTAATTTGGGACTTTTGGCTCGGCTCAGTGTGCAGATGATCTGGTCTGCACTTTTTATTGGACAGTGTCCAAACATGCCTATGTGGAAGAGTTACTGGGGCATGGGTCTTTGTCCACACACCCCTAGGAGAGCTAAGATGGGCCCCATTTTCATTGGTTGCAGTGGGTAAAAGCACAGTGGGGTTTTATGACTGGATGTTAAATATCTACATGAAACTTGTCTTTGATCATCAGACGCAAAAGTTGTCCTGATCAGACAGCATCGCCTTTTCTGTAATTTTTTTTATTTTATTTTTTTTTCCTTTTTATTATTTGTCCTGTTTGGATAGAAAACAGCCACTGTTTGTGAGAGGAGATGCCAAAAATATTCATGCTTTTAAAAAAGTTCGCCCATCTGCCTCATGTCTTATTTACTCGTGCTCAGTGCCAACACGTACTCAAAGTTTTTCCCTCTTATGCCTGAACTTAGGAGAAGTTTAGATAATGAAGCTGTACTCATGAAGTGACCATTTTTCCTGCTCATCCCTCAGCTCTGAGATTTACAGGGGGTAGAGCCGTCAGAGTAAAATCATAGGTCTACAGATGTTTTCAAGATGTTTTTTTTTCCTGTCAGTTGCAGATTATCCCCTGTAGCAAAATCTCATTAAAGTGCAATTTACAGAGCTGCGCTGATGTTGCCATCAACCAAAATTAAAGGCATTAATTTTTCAAAGGAAGTTCACTGAAGTCCTCGCAATAAATGATGTAGCACTTTGTAAGAATGATTAGCCAGTGCATTATTTTTGGGGGAAGAAATTAACTCACATTAACATTGCGAGGGGATTGGACATGGACAGCGAATAAAAAAAAAAAAAGAAGAAGGGGAGATGTGCAAATGTGGCCATTTAGTTAGAGCGTGTCGGTATGGAGACATGCATATTAACGCTATCATGCTGGCACAGATGAGGGAAGAGGGAAATATGAAAGCCTGATGGAGGTTATGACATAGAGAGATGTGTACACTGGAGGGCTAAAGAGCTACTTCCACTCACTGGTGATGAATGCAGAGAAATTTGAAAAATGTACAAGCTTTTTGGTTTCAAGTACTCTCCAATAAAAAAAAAAATAACAGTATTAAGATGTACAATAAAATTGTTCAATTGCTTTTATGTTGGAAGTAATGGCTTTACCTTATTCCAATCTTTACTTGTGCATTACTTCTGCACACATGCACACACTCAAAAATGAAAA
>NW_015113003.1:325825-339462 GCF_001443285.1 Poecilia latipinna
AAAAAAAAAAAAAAAAAAGAAGAAGAAGAAGGAAAAAAAACGGCTGTCTTACAGCTGATGCTTTCTGAGACATTTGTTTTTGTCCTCTGCTGTCGAGGTTGTGCACGCCAAATCCCATCAGCTAAATATCAAAGATGGAAAGTATCGGGATCTTTCCGCTTTGCATTTTTACCTTATTTCATTCCATCCCACCTGCTGTCGCTGGTTAAGTTATTTAAATGCAGCTTCTATTGGGGACGCCGACGCTCGGTCAAAGTGTCATTGTCTTTTCTTTTTCTCTCTCTCTCTTTTATTCGTTTCATCTTCAAATACAGAATTATTTGCAAAGAAATTATGGGCCTCGCGAGGGCACGTCTTTTCCATATTAATTTTGTTAGACTTACCTCCTGTGGTCAACGTGCGATGTGACCATTAGTGGGGGCATAATGTTTTTGGCTCCTTTGAAAAAAAAAAAAAAAAAAAAAAAAAAAAAAGAAATAGTCTTTGTACTACAGAGACAATTTATTATTTATACTATATGCTTAATATAAATTTTAGAGAACGCTATATATGGACCTAGACCGAAGCCCTTAAACGATAAGTACAAGCAGAGACGGATTTATAAGGATGTTGGCCCGGGGGCAGAAAAGTCACTTTTGGTGCCTCGGTCTCACAAACAGCAGCAGTTGTTGCAACTATGCCCTCCTGGCCCAATATCTACAATTCCAAATACACAAAAAAAATGAGACAAGAAGAAATTTTAACTATATTTTTGAAAAGACAAAAAAAAAAAAGATATTTTTTGTGACGTTTTCTTTAAAAAGTGTAAATGAATATGCAGCTGCGATCATGAACAGCATCATGCATAGTGTTTTCTAGGAACAACATGGAAACAGAGATTAGATAAAAACAGTTGAATCACTAAAAAGGCTAACTTAGGTCCACATAAACCATAGAAACAGATAAAATAGTCATCAAAAAGAAAGCAAGGTTAAGTCCACGTTTGAGAGTTTTATACATATATTGCTATATTTAAACTTGTTTCAATGCGGGGATCCAATAAATGCATTCAAATTGTTACTTTTTATGCTTTCACAAACAAATGAAATTCTTAAACTGGCATATCAATAACTTCTGCAGACAAATTTAAGTTCATCCAATCTGGTTCTTTGATTTCCAGACTCGGAGTTATTGACTATTTCTTGAAAAACAGAGAATTAGATCTTCAATTTATCACCAAACTTAACCTAAATATGTAGAAAATATTTAAGCTAAGTGTCGGTTACACTAGAGGTGTCAAATTCCTATTGGCTGAAGATGCAAATGAGAATTAAAAAGAAAACTTTGTCGGTGTAACTAGGAGAACCTTTAACAGGCTGTGCTGTACCCTGATGGAGTGGCACCCTGCTCAATTAGTAACATTGTCCATATCAAAAACTGCTATTGTACACAACTTTATTTGCTGCATGCAAAATGCAAGGAAAAGACAGGTAAGCATGAGTGTCAAAGTTGTTTTTAGGCTTCATCCACACAAACACTTCTCTGACAATATTTGGAAATGGAGGGGAAATGACGCAAATGTTACAGCATCTGTGCCAATACAGTATGACAAACTGTTACAATTTAAACAAAGAGTTCAATAAATACACATTAATCCTTTTTGGTAAGAATTCTGCAAGTTTAAAAGTTAAAACACATCAATCTGTAAAAGATTTCTGCAGATTTTTAAAACGTAGCTTCTCAACTAAGTAAAATAAATTCTATTTTGCTCATTTGGTTTGTGCTAAATGTTAAAAGGAAGCAATAATTAGGAACTGGTTTGTAAAGATGTAATCAAAAATCCCCCTCCAAATCAATTCCGACAAGGTGTCATGTAAACGTTTTCTGTAACAGCCGCAGCTATAAAGAACCATTTAATGGCAAGACTTGCCTCAGGGTTAAGAAACTTAGCTTGCAAGTTTGATTTTAGCATTACTACTGTTCCTGAACTAGCCACATTGTGTTTAGGCCCCCAACATTTAGGATTAACTTCTCTCTTTTTTTTTTTTTTCTTTAAAACTGAAACCTTCTCAGGTACATATTTTATGACCTGAGAAGGTCATAAAATATGACTTTCTCGCCTAGAAATTCAGATTTCTAGGCGAGATTGGTGAGAGTAACTTATGTTCTTTATATTTAATCATTATGTAAAATTACATATGATATTAATTTGCTTAATTTGGTAGATTTAAATGAGGTCATTTAAATCTACCCCATTTAACTGATTGTGATGGCTAACGTTTTACGCTCTTGAAAACTCTTCTTTTTATGGTGCAGCACACAGGCCAGTGGTTTTAGGCACATGTGGCAATCACATATTATTTCTCTGTAATATCACACCTGCATGTGTTTTAAGGAGTTATTAACCTTGCATGGCCAAACTTGGAATTCCTAATCATGTTTACCATTTTCCAAACCACTGACTTTTATTTCTGCATTCTTATTCAGCCTTCTGTGCTTGATAGAGTTACACAACCCCACAAATCTGCTTTTATTAACCAGTCACAAAAAAAAGAGGTTTTAAAAATGTGAAAGGAAATATTTTATACAGCCTTGAAAAATAAACACTTTCCCTGTCCACAGATTTGCTAAAAAGTGAAGCAGAGGCGACAGAGATTTTTTTACTGTTGGCTACTCCTCGTGGGGGAGGTTGGTGAGTTTGAATGGCAGAGGAGGGGAGGGAGAGAGAGGGCTTCAAAAGCTGCTTACCAGCAGGTGGCGGCAGCATAACGTTTGAGGAGCCCCACCCCTCCAGCTTCTGGGGTTGTGGACTTTTCTCTTGATATTGACAGGTGTTTTATCCTTCAGCTCTGGAGAAATTAAAACCGTCAACATGTCTGCAAAAATGATTCCATTGATCACTGATGAGGAAAAATTCAAAGCATCAGTCAGATGGTGTCTGGAAAAGACTTGAGTTGAGTTAAAAAAAAACACCACGTTTGGCCAGTAATGACCATGTTTCCATGGTGGACTCCTGCAGGCACGTATCTGATTTTGAAGATAACACTTTTTAGGCAAGACTTTTCTGTGTAATTCAAACAAAATTAACAGAATTTTGTACAAGCAGGATATTTATTGTGGATGTTTTGAGACTTGTCCTTAGTGGTCAAATTCCCTTTGTGCTACAGGAGACATTCAGAAGATGAATCACACTATGCATTTTTAATTTCCCAGCCGTGGCTCTTGTCCAGGACTCAGTGGGCCTGATGGAAATTAGCTCTGGACAGGCCAGCGACATCAGTCGAAGAGGACTGCGGCACTTAAGGCATGATGTACGACGGTCATTACCGGAGGCTGGTCAGAAGGGAGTCCAGGTCATCCCTGACAGCAAAGAGAAACAGCAGATGAGACAGAATGCATCCAGCCAGCTTAAAAAATACCAGCATCTCTTTTGGTCCCTCTCTGGGAATGCACACAGGGCCCCTGATAGGCGAAAGGTCCCCAAAGACAGCAAGAGATTATTACCCATCCTCACCTCTTGCTCTTTGTTCTTGTACAGTAGTGCAGCTTGAAGCAAAACGCGCTCTCATTCGCTCTCGGTTGCATCACAAATAATGGTCTGACATATGTGCCACTTATCAACACGTCTGCAGACAAGTTGGCAAGTCACACGTCTATTTTAGTTTGAGGTCGACTGATTAGCGGCACTGATACGGGATGGAGCACATGTGTCACTTGCACTCCTTGTGTTGGTGTAACTCCAGCACAGTGGAGGTTCGGGCTAATTACCATCGTCTGACGGCCTTTTTCTTTTCCCTACCTTTGATTGAGGGTTTGACTTTAGTCTTTTCGGTCATGTCATTTAATGGCTCCTCTTTGTTAATGCTCTTCTGGGTGGCACGTAGAGCAACTGGTCGCAATACGGGGCCCTCTGTGTTGTGTTCTGGTGTCACAATATTTGGGCTATCAGATAGGGCAAATAGATTAGAGCAAAGCAAGGTGTGAATGTCATTGACTATCACCACACGTATGTCAACTATCAGATTTCTCTTAGCTTCGCTGTCGAGAGAGGAAGGGGCATTCAAAATTAAACAAAAGTGTCTGACAAGTGGAAAGTTAATTGCATTCAAAGCCAGTTCAAACCTGGCATCTCTAACACGAGGAGAGGACAGCATGTCAAGGAGATTAAGAAGTGAATCAAGCAAGGAGAGAAAAGGGGAGGGGTAAAAAAAGAAAAAAATGAAAGGAAATAACTAAAATGAAATAATGTGCTGGACCACCTCTTGAGCATGTACAAGCGTGGCATCTGTGTCAGATGTTGTTAATTAACGTCAGTATGTTCTTCGCTGGCACTCGGCTTCTTGTCCTTCGTGCAGGGCAGATACTGAAGGAGAAGTGCTTATGGGGAACAAATTTGCGTGCGTGTGTGTGTGTGTGCATGCGTGTGTGTGTGGCTGGTTCTAAGTGGGGGAGGAAGAAGGGTACAACCAGTATCGGTAGGGGGTGTTAATCCCACTCATTATAATTCCAGTTTGTGGCCTTTCTTGGAAAGGGGACCACAGGGGCCCTACGCTGTATCTTATCAGTATGTATTTCTGTTTTTTCACCTTTCCAATTGGCCCCTGAGAGCACTCTGGCATACATATTCTCTGTTTGAAAATGTATAATGTAATATGTCATTGATATATAGTGAGATTTAGCCTTTTACATTTGGGGTCGTAAGCTAGAAAAGCACCACGAACAGCATCATATAACAAAAGCAAGCTATATACTTTTTATTTGCGAGTTAAAACATACTTCCATGAGAAATGCAATCCTGTTATCATTTTGTGAGTTTCATGTACATATGAAGTTAATAATCATCAGTAAAACAAATAAATAAATAAATCTCCCTCTGCATGGGAGACATAAACTACAACAGAACCAACAAAGGCATCATGTAACAAACCAGTGTGCCTAAACTTAGTTATGTTATCATCCCTACTTTTAAAATGTGGTATCAGGAAAAAATCTAATTAGGTTTAATTTTAAGAACTTGATAAGAATTTGGAATGTGAAACAGAAGATCATCAGCATATGGTGGGAATATAAACTGTTTCACTTTTGCCTCAGATGATTCCTGTATTTAGTTAATATTCCTTCAAGTTTTGCATAGATGCATTACCAAACAATACATTTAGGACTTTGCTTCGCTTCAAGAGCACAGATGCAATCACCACGCAACAAAAGTCAACTTCATATATAAGCACTTTTAAAACCGCAAAGCTGAAGGCCGAGCAGAAATCATATAAAAACATCAAAATGAAACAATCACAACCATGTAATCAATCAAGATGTAACGCACAACTTGACAAATAAAATGACCTCTGTCATGCTGAGTCAAAAGGCAATGAAAAGAGATGGGTTTTCAAAGCGGCTTTAAAAGCAGACAGTGAAGAGGACTGCCTAATGTGTAGAGGCAGTAAATTTCAAAACTTTGGAACTGCCACAGAAAAAGCTTTCTCTCCGCTGAGCTTACGCTGTGTCCAGGAGAAGCTGGTTTGCTGATGAAAATGAAACGTGTCAACATTTTGTTTCACAAGCTTGTTATGAATAGTGTTAAGTAATTTAGCATTGGTATAAAATGTAGTAAGATTGTAAACTACAACAGCAATGGTAAAAAAGAACAAAAAAAAAAAAACACATGTAACAAAATCAAGCCATGCATTATTTTAATTGTTGTGCAAGTGCTCATTTTCTATCCAATTAAAATGTACCACCACAATTGATATTAGTGTTTTCTTTTGCACAGTTTCACTTTGCACAGAATCTTATATCGAGTACTTGTACATTTTGCCCCGTCTTTGGGGAAATCAAGAAGGTAAATTATTTTTAATGCTTGCACAAAAAAATAATAGACCATTTTCTAAATGATGTGCCATGCTGGTGTCTGGGATCATCAAAATGCCAGTTTTGCCTCCCTGTTGATCAGCTAATTTGAGAATGAGCGCACCTGGTGTGTCATATTGCACTGCAAAAGTACAGAAATGGCAGTCAATCTAAAGCGTTTGGTTATTTCCATGTAAAACTGCGGTACACACAATGCCAACATTATCAGACACCAATAAAATGCAGATAGATGAAGTCGTTGCTGCAAAAACAAAGAGAGAAGTTATTGCACATTTGCTGAAAAAGAGCTCAAAAAGGGATGAAGGTGAAAAAGAAGCTGGGTTTTCAAAATGGCCACTGTATCAAGTGGTTTGTTTTTTATACGTCCTCCACTGTTCAGGGTCTCAGATTATTGCAGACAGAAGTGTGACAGAAAAAGTCAAAATAGGCTGCTGTCGTAGTGATCCCACTGGATCTTGTTTCAAATGGTGCATGCCAGATGACAAAATCGAAATGGCCGTGCAG
The DNA here is from genome assembly GCF_001443285.1 of Poecilia latipinna. Lineage (NCBI taxonomy): Eukaryota > Metazoa > Chordata > Actinopteri > Cyprinodontiformes > Poeciliidae > Poecilia > Poecilia latipinna. Next base: position 332,177 of record NW_015113003.1, read on the forward strand.
ATGTTAGAGATGTCTGCAGCCAACACATACCCAAGGAAAGCTTTGAAACCTTTAAAAACACTGCAGAGGGTGCTGCTTAAGGTTCTGAGTATTGAGGTTCATGGGGCCCGTTTATCGCCTTCGCATGCCCCGATTGCTCGACTGGGATGCCTGAGTGGAGACCGCTTTCACGGGAGCTTATCTTTTCAACAGGTTTTGCATTGCTGTGGACAGCAAAATCAGGGTCTGGGCTCAGTGAAGGAGTGGAGCACAGTTTGGGGTGGCGCCACACCTCGGTACTAATTTCAGGGTTAGCAGAACGCCCAACAGGAGGACGGCATTGCCATGGCAACTGCCAACAGCTACAATCTGATAGGGGCCCCCAAATAATCAGTCATCATGACACACAGCCGATTACTGCAGTCTTTTTCTATCATGGAAAATTTCAGCAACAGCCTGTTTCACATTTCTGTGTTGCAGAAAGATATATATATATTTTTTTTTTTTATGTTGAAGATTAGGCGTGCTTTCATTTTTAGATTTTCTACTAAAGCCTTTTACTTAGCATTAACACACTATTACAGAGTAATACACTAGGACAATAGCTTTACCCATTTGTCTCTCATTTACTACTTTGTTGATGTTCTACAATAAAAACACCATTACAGCTGTTTTCCAAACCAACCAGGCAAATTTACTCTCTACATGTCCTGTGCATGATATTGAAATTTTTTTTTCTTTCCTCCATGCATACGAGTGATAAAAAAAAAAAAAGAAGAAGCAAACTGAGATAGTAAGAGTTGATGGCAAATCGGAGCGAGGGAGTGGTAGTCAGTCAGGGGCAGCCACAATGTACTTTCCATCAGGATCTAGTCAATTTATCAGTGCAGAGATGTTATTAGCTTCCAGATAGCTGATGCAAGAGCATGTAGGTATTTTCCTCCCCATCAGTCTCCTTTTATATTTTTAGATGTTCTTTATGTGAGTACAATGGCCTCAATATCAAACATTTTAAATGATGCTTGAAATACTAGTCACTTGACTTTGATGTCACAGGCAATTAAATCCAACCTAACCTCTTTCCACCGTTAATAACAGCAATCTTGCCCGACCTAGTGCCTAATTAATATGTGCTATTTGTCACTTTGCCTTGACACATGTATATCAAAGCGGGGGTTGGGGAGATCGGCTGGAGGGGTAAAGAGGTGGTTTCGTAAGGGGGAGTAGGAGGTGGTTGGAGTGGTATTCTGTGCTTTCATTAGGTTGCAAGGTAGCACTCCTCTTTTCCCTCCCTCTCCTCACTGCTGGGTTAACGGCAGGTGTAGCATCGTTTGATTTTTTTTTTTTTTCTCGGGGGTAAAGCAATGCACAGAGAGGACTTTAAAGCCACTTCTTTAAACACTAGACACCAATGGACATCTTTTTTTTAAGGATATGTAAGGTTGAGTAAATCCTTATTATTTGGCTGAGAGAATATGATTGAAAACTGGATGATTTTACACTATAGATGCTTAAAGTCATGGTGGTCAATGCCTTTTAATCTACCCTCATAAATGTTCTATATGTCTTAGATGGATTTTTCTCCACCACTTTTGAACCGCATTTTGACTTTACTGTGCCGTTTTTTTTTTCTTTTTCCAACAGCTGTTTTTTTTCGATAGAGTATTTCCATAATAAGCCCTTAAAAATAAGTATGTAGCCCAGAATATTCTTTGACTGACATGCATATCAGCATCGTTCAGGAAACCTGACCATGGTCATGCGTGTTTTTATGTTAAGTACTATGACCAGCTGATTAGAGATGCTGTCTATAAATACTAAATCACATTCTCAAACCAGAGGGACAGCTCACCCCTATGTAAGTCCTCTCAAACAGGGCTGCAACTGTCTTGCGTGCCACCTCAAACCTCTGTCTCGTTTTGGTTCTTCACAGAAAACACAGGGGGACACCAAGAAGCCATTTCAGGCCTTGCTTTAAATGAGATTTGGGGAAGAGGCTGATGTCCACTGTTATTCAGACAAAGTGTGGTTATGGTGCTTGAAGTGGTAAGTGAAAAAAAAAAAAAAAAGGTGTTTCTCAACGGTGACGCATATGCATGAAGTGACGCGTTTTTTTTATAGCTTAATTTTACAAGAAAAATCTTCATTGCATTTGTTTGTCTGCAATTTTGTGCCTTTTAGGGATATCATCATCCTTCAGTGGAGTTTGAATGTGGCAAACCAGTGCCTATAATTAGGCGTGCATTTATTTGTTTGTTTGCGTGTCTGCCTGCTTGTGCATTATGCACTGTGCATGAGCTCATGCCCCATCACTGCCAGTTTCAGCATGGTCTCGGTGGGTGGGGAGGGCCTTACTGAAACGTCGCAATGAAATCAATGATCCATGCTTCTTTAGATGTGACCAACAAACTACGTCGTCATCTCATTCCAAAACAAAAGGGCTGACTGTGGGGGGAAAAAAAGTTGAAAGTGGCCCTGTGCCAAAGCCATTAAGGATTACATTGCAAATGCGCTGGCTTTCTTTGAGAGTTGCATTTCTAAGCGAGGTCAGTAGGGGAATATTCGTACTTCATATCGATTTAATATTCTGTCCTTTTTTCGTGCCTGAAACCTTCTTCCAACCTTTTCTTGCCAAGTGCTGCCAGGAGTTCACATCTGTGCCGAAAATGAATTGTATCCCAGAGCCCTCTGAGTCAAGGATTCACTTGTAAAGAATGCAGTTTTATTGGATGAACAGACTAATGTACCATGCAATGTAGTTGCACTAGCATTTTATGCCACATTGAAAGAGTCAATTAATTTGCATAATTCAAACGAGTGTACTGCCGCTTTGAAGGCATGGCTGGGCATCTTGGCTAGTCAAGTCAGCTCCTCCGTTTCTGATAGATTAATCATTCCTGCCATACAATTAATTACATTTTATGACAATTTGAACCCTTTTTTTTTTGTCCCACCCACTGGTACGGCAATTTTACAGCCAGGCGGCGATATCAGCGCATCCTGATGAAACCCTTGTGATTTAGTGAACACCTTAACACAGAGCCTGTGCCTAGGGCTGCAAAAAAATTAATATTTTGTTTCCCATCTGGTGGAATCAGCAGAATTAATGAGGGAAGGAGGCCTGTAGCAAAGGAGGATCCAGGGATCAATCTGCCTTTCTCTGCTGGTTACTATATTGGATGCTGGAGGTGTGTGTGCGTGCGTGTAAAGCCGGGGGGCTGGAGGGGGATGCAGGATGAGATGGGGACACTTCCATAGCATGGGCATCTACAATAGGGTGATCACTACTGTAAATGAGTGATTACAGCAGCTCCAGTGCCCTTCCACCTCCCCACCCTGACAGACCGCACCGCTCCTTACCCACCACTACCCCACTGATTAATTTTCAGCCTTTGCTTCCCGTCTGTCTTTTCCTTTGTCACTTGTTTACAGCCTTTTAATTGAATCGCACTGAGGCAAATGTTGTTGAAGTCGTCGGCACAGAGTGACGGCGGTAAAGTGACGAGGCAGAGTGGGGCTAGTTTTGAGCAAATAGCTCAGCAGCAGCTAATCTACTTGTGGTTCTCGGCACCATGAGGAAGGATGAGGGTCAGATAGATTCTGGCTGCTGTCCAATCAAAAGTAAGAACCGCGTGAACTATTCCGTTGAACTCAACACACATTTAAACACAAATATAAACAGCCGGGTCAAAACGAAAGGTCCAGACACTCTACTGTTTTGCTGGGCCGCCTTTGACTTTGATTATAGCACACGTTTGAGGTGGTCAGGTGAGTGTGGCATTCATTTTTTCATCAAGAGTTCACATCTGTGCCGGCTTTGAGTATTGCTGACCACTACTCGAAGCCTTTTTCCACCACATCTCAAAAATGTTGTCCTGACATCATGGACACATCACTTCGTCTGGCTCTCTTCTTACCCTGACACACTCATCTCTCTGGAAGAGGGCAAATCTGCACTCATCAGATCACATGATCTTCTTATATCGCTCTGGAGTCCAATCTTCATTCTTCCTTGCAAATTGTAGCCTTTTTCTCCGGTTAGCCTCACTAATGAGTGGTTTTCTTATGACTACACAGCTGTTCAGTCCCAATCCCCGGAGTTCCCTTCACAATATGAATGTGGAAATATAGCATTTAGGTTACTTCTAATCAAACTTTCTACAGAAATCAAAAATGCATCTAAATCAACAAGCTAGGAGGAAGGTCATCATTCTTCAGACTGCCATTTTGAGAGCATGCTGATCAGACCTCAAATAACATTTTCCACAGGTTCAGTGAAGAAATGACTATGACAAAATTATGGTATATATATATTTTAATGTTAATTACTTTTTTTATTAGTAATCCTGCCGTGGTCTTAAGTCAATTTCTAAAACCACACACACACACACACACACACAATACCTTGTAAAAGCACACAGGGGATCATTTAGACCCCACAAGTTTTTCACTCTGTGCGTGGTCCGGCAGGGTTGCACTGACCCCGCTTTTACAAGGATTAATTTTTTTTGTTAGTGTGTGTGTGTGTGGTTTAGAAAATTGACGCTCTGCTGGGTAAACCCTCATCTGCCCCATCGCTGTTGACTATGATATTTTCTGCACTCCTCCTGAGCGTTGCTCTAAGACCACAGGAGGGTTAAAAAAGAACAGTTTTGTTGACTTTCCATAGAATTAGTTTTTGCCTTTTAAGTGGGCCAGCTACCAAAAGCTACATTAACTCTTTCATCAAAAAAAAAATTGTTCAGTTTAAAGACTTTCTCAATTTTTATTTTATTTTTTTTGTTTTAGCCAAAATCATTTACATAAATTAACTTATTGTTTTTATTTTTTTTATTTTTTTATTATTTTTTTACCAAGAATGCAATGGGCACAACAAACATCTGAATAATGTGTATCTAAACCAGGCTGTCTTTTTGTTTATATGTAGCTTGTAGAAGACACCCCTGCAACTCAGGCTTGTGTTCTTTGTGCTGGCCACATCTCAATGTGTTCTACTGGGAGACAGGGGGACCAGACACTGGGTTCTGCAATGTGTTGAGGTCTTGGAGCATTTATTTATTTTTCCAGCCACACTTCTTCTCACATCTCACATGCAGTATCAGTAAACTGTAAAACAAATATGGCAGATGGGATGTGGAACAACCTCATAGCTACAATGTCCTGCTGGGAGAAGGATCTCAGAAATTCTAAGCCTCCAGAAAACCCACAGAGATAACTAATACCCGGTAATGTGCCATTTATATCATTAAATTACATTTACAGTACACATTGAGTGTCATTTATTTTCTTCTGCCCAGCTTTTAGAAGTCTTAACATTAAGCATAACTCAACTTAACTTGAGTTGAACACCTTATGTTGTTTTTTTGTTGTTGTTGTTGTTTTGTTTTTTATCTTAGCAGTTTTTAGAGTTTTTAGAATGTACAATAAAAACAGCAACCAGAAGGGTGAATGCCATAAATTAAAAAAATATGTGGTTTTTCATCTATGATTAAAAACACAACATGCAAAAGTATTATGAAGTTTGTCAAAAAGGTATCGACAAAACAAAGCCATACATATGTATATTTTGTATTTTGAAACATCTTGCTACATAAAAAAAACAGTCATCAGATGAGAGATGGGGTATAGCCTAGATTAGGGGTTCTGAAGCATGTTCAGAGGTCTAGGTCTTATTTTCAAAAGGCTTCTGAAATTATGTCTCTGTTTTACTTTGATTTTTCATTGTAGAGAAAAGCAGCAAATATATATGAAAGTAAATCATTTGTGTGAAATAAAATCTCTACATGTAAACCTGACGAGGGGCCAGATCATTAAAGGAAAACGATCTGGCCCCAGGAGTGTGCATATTGCACATACATACTCACATCTGAGGGGAAAGAAAATCAATTATACCTTGTATGCATGTGTTTTGAGTGTGGGAGTCCATAGAACTGACACATGCATGTAATGAACATGCAAACTCTACAAAGACAGGCATGACTAGGATCTGAAAATCAGGACTATATCAGGATTATATGCAAAAAGAAGAAGAACAAAGAGATGTGGACAGGTGTGGGAAAAAGATGGAGACACGACTAAGGTGTTCTTAGGTGGAACATTAATACATTAATTTTGGTTTGATTTTTTTTTTTAAATCAAAATAAAATAAAACAGAATAGAACATGTGCTTTTCAAGCAATAAACTCAAACAGCTTCCACATAAAACAAGGAAAATCAGCTTCCCTCCTTCCAGAACAATGTTTTATTTTCTGTAAGCTGTGCCCAAAGCTGCTCTTTCTTTTCCAAAACTTCATTTATAAATTTCAGAAATATATTTTTCAAAACCATGGACTTAACTAATTCCTGAAATCTTTTTGAAATATTTCGTAACATTGAAAGTGGATTAAAGAATTTGAAATATTTGCTCCGAAATTAAAAAAAAAAAAAAAACAAACAAACAAAACAAAAAAAACGCCACATGTTCACTCAGCATAAAATGTCTTAGCTTGGACACAGTTTACTTCTGTAGAAGTCAATTTATCTCTTAGATTGGAATAGAAGAAGAGACAAGGAAAGCACTTGTATGACAGAAACCGCAATCCCACTGTGTCATCCATTCTGGGCACTCCATTAACTCCTTCTCTTTTTCTGTTTGTCTCTTGACGGTGAGCTTCTGTTTGTGTCTTTGCTGTTTGAGCTGTCACCCCTCGCCACCTCCCCCTTGTCTGCCTTGCCTGCTCCGGGTGGCATTTTGTCGCTCAGAGAAAGGTGCTAGTGGTCTCTTTGAAGTATCACTTCAATTACAGGGTTTAACCCCACAGGTCAGCCCTTGATTATTTACACAAAGCTGGTGTAATTCTGTCGGAAAGCCTTGCCTTTTGCTGTGAATGCAAAGCCGGGCTTCAATCTAATAGACCGAGTTTCACGTCAACGCTCACTCTGCTTTGACCTGCCTGTGATAGTGTGAGCATGGGGGTGTGGTTCACCTTTAATGTTAGAACTCACCGGATGCGCACTCAGACGAAACATGCAAAAAAGTAGGAAGTCATGTTATTTTTGTTGTTGTAATGTAATATTGATCAGGCAAGGGGCGTTAGATCATTTAAGATCTCAACCTTTTTAACTCATTGCTTTGCTATCAAACTGGTCATTTGCAGTTTCTTATGATTCCAGTTGGCATGACACCTTCACAGGTGCCTCATTATTTACAAAGTGAAACTTATTATCTGCTTGGCTTACTTGTTAAAGAAGGACCTTGTAAAAAAAAAAAAAAAAAAAAAAAAAAAAAAAAAAAAATTTCCCAAAAATGGAAATAAAAAAAAAAAATT
>NW_015113003.1:342695-343207 GCF_001443285.1 Poecilia latipinna
CATGGGCCTCTTTATTTAAAAAGGAAAATTTTTTTTTTTTTTGTTTTTTTTTTTAAAAAAAGACCTTTTAAAAAAAAAAAAAAAAAAAAAAAAAAAAAAAAAAAGATCTTGCCAGATATGGAATTAAATAATAGATAGTTTTGTTGATCAGGTTTCTATTTACCTGCCCACCTTTTCAAATTCCCCATTCTCTCTCCTCGCAGCTGGCAGCCTTCAATAGACTTGTTATTTTTTCATGAAGCGAACCGAGGACGAGACCGAGTGCCGCGCTCCTTCTTAAATAATATAAACAAGAGAACAACAAAAGGAAGTAAAGTCTAAGTCATCTTCCCTGTTAGTTCATTTCAGCTCAGATGGCCCTCGTTCGCTGGAGCATGATGCATGCAATGAAAATACGAGCGTCCTCCTCTCTCCGAGGGACGTGTGCACCACACAGCCCACCAACCCCGGCCCCCCCCCCCCCCCCCCCACCACACCAAAACCCCAACGTTCTGTGATACCGAGAAGGAAGG
>NW_015113003.1:346405-366390 GCF_001443285.1 Poecilia latipinna
ATAAAAGTTGCAACTGCCAGCTCAGGTGGAAAAATGTTGCAGGGTAAAAGATGTATTCAATAAATAGAGAAGGACAGCATGGGGTCTGGGGAAAGTGTGCATGAGACGGAGGTTTGGAGAGTGGAATAATGGAAGAGAAGGTAGATGGGGCATGAGTGTACATTAAACAGCGGTGCTTGACGCCTGCGAGGAAAAGCATACCGCTGGGAATATAACTCTTAACTAGTATTGTCTCCTTTCAATTTGAAGGTAGAATGAGGGCTGTCATCTATGTATTTCCTTTTTTGAGGTGGATAGCATTTTTCATTAAAGTAGATTTTATCACTAATCAGAGTTTCTTTGTACTTTTTGTGCCCTGGCACCACTGCTACATATAGAACTTCCCCTTACAGTCAAAATCTCACTGATTTTGATTGCATCTAAAAAAAAAAAAAATAGCCCTTTTCTGCAGACTTAGTAGAGGCACAAAAAGCAGTCTGTCCATGTTGAAGACATGTATATTTACAGCTCAGAAATGCATTTTTTTTTGTCTTAGAGGGTCAAAATAAAGTCTTGATCATACCCATTTTAAATTTGTAGACAGCACTCTCCACTCTTATTAGAGAGAGTCATCTTCTCTAGACATGTTTTCAGTTTTAATCCCCTTTGGTTTTGCTTCTGATTGAGTATAGCATTTTAATTTTATTTTGATCTTATTCTTTTTTCTGATTTCTTGGTTTTATTATTTTTTTTATTATGCCTTTTATTTTTTATTTTTTTGCATTTATTCTATGTCTGTCATGAGGTTAAAATTTGAGATTGGACTGAAATGAAAACTTAGATCAATGTGTTCTTTACCAGAAGTCACAAAATGTCTGTAGGTCATTGTATTTACACTGCATGGATAATGAAAAATAACAAAAAAAAAGTAATAATTTCAAGAAATTTAGCAACCTAGCAAACAATATATTTTCATCAAACTGCACCTTTCCTAAATCATATAGTACCCTGAAGATAACTATGTTACATTACAAGTAAGAAATTCACACTCAAATGTTATTTTGAGTGTGTTATTTTGTATTTTGTGCTATTTTTAAAGGGGCAGTATTATGTGTTTTCCAAGAACATAGTTCCATTTTCCGTCACAATAAATTCACATTACCTTCAATTGTTATAAAAATGCTGTCAAACATGACTTGAGAGACTTCACAATTTAACAACTTGAAGTTGGGCCTCTGTCTCTTTAAGAAGTTCCAGCTCATCACAACAACGTTTCTCCACTAAGCCGTTAAAGGGGCAGTATTGTGTAAAGTTGACTTTTTTGAGCTTTACATCGTCTTATAATATTATTCTCTCATCAGAAACATACTTGAAGTTTTGCTTTGATTCTGTCGTGCCTGTTTGAGAAGTATTCAAATCTCCTGTGGCAGCTATTTGGCTGTGCAAAATTCTTGGTGGGGCTGCTTTCGAGGGCGAAGCTCTTCCTCTGTGCTGAAGTTTCCAATCTTTTGAGCTTACATTACAGAGCACCCCTCCCATGGCGACTCCCCCGCTCCTCCTTCAGATTAGCCAACAACAACTAGCAAAAACCTGGTGGAACTTTGCATCTGCTGAGCTCATTAGACGAGCAACTTCTCAGTGCAACGCAGTTAAAATGTTATTAAAGGGTTGACAGAAGAGTGCTATTGTGATGACTTCCTGAAGGTAGAGTGTCAGAAAGATCACGATTTTCTTAAAGAGACAGAGGTCCAATTTCAAGGAATTAAAGTACAAAATCAAAATTCTTTTAAGTCATATTTTATACAGCATTTTTTAACAACTGAAGGTAGCGTGGTTACGTGATTGTGCCATAAAATGTGGTTGGGAAACACGTAATGCTGCCCCTCAACATCACTTTGCACTAAGAAGGAGTTCCTATGATAAACTCTGCAGATGCGTGGTTCTATCAGGTGTTGGCTCATTGCTGCTGTCGCGAGTCTGCAGGAGCTGAGTAGGGTAGTTGTGTTGGCAGGGTGTTCTGTGAGGAGGAAGTTCGGCTTGGAGACTGCAGCTTTGAGGAGGAGCTGTGTGGAGAAGGCAGCATTCAGTGAAAACAAGCGTTTAAGTTGCCCAGAGTTGGCTGCCACTGGAGATTAAAGGATTTCTCAAACATGCATGAAAGAAACACCTGATGATGAGAATATAAGACTATGACATGATGTAAAGCTCAGACAAGTTGATTTTATATAGTACACTCTTTAAATAGTGTGGTCACATAGTATAAAGCACTACATGTCAGACATTTTACCACTAAATATACTGAGTGCTAACTTCTAACAATCATGCCAAATATAATCACCAGGTTTCACAGCATAGATGGAAAAAAAAAGAACAAATTCTCACACCTCTTGAAAGACTCATTTAGTCTCAAATGTCCTCGTGCTGTTGGATATGCATAACAAAGAGTTCTTGGAAACACATGCATTTCCTTCACTGAATAAATACAATACGTAACTTCTGGAGTAAAGGGTTTTTCCCCAAGAGCCAACTACCAATAAGAAGACGTGTGTAGGTCTTCATTTTTCACAGTGAGGGTAGTTACAGAGGAGGATTTCCAATAATCGATCAAGCCGATCTTAAACTGTCAAAAGTGAGCACAGAAAAGTGTCATTTTCATGGCGGTGATGGCGATGGTGATGTGGCTTTGAGGTTCACCTGTCAGATCAGCACTCTCCTGACCTCCAGTGCCTCTGTTTGTCAGTTAGACAAGACAAGAATGATGTGAAACACTCTGCATTCAGTGCATTTTAGACTTCATACATTGAGACAACAGCATGAATCCTTAGAACAGTCTTATAAATTTTCGTAGCATTGTTGCTCCTTACCACAGCGCTTGTTGATGGCCAACCCTCTGTGCTTTCAGAAGCAAGTCAGAACGCCCCAGAGCCGAAATCCCACAATGTCCCGGTTGACTGTTTTTGTGCCTCTGGGACTCTCTTCATTCATTATACCTCCTTCTGTCAATTTTAGACAACACATCAATTTGAAGATGAGAGGTACCACAGAGTGGGAAACTGTCACATTTTCTTTGTCAACAGTGGCTATATTTCTCTTCCCATGGCCTGGATGAAAGGAATGGCCTCGCCATGCGTCTGTGCCATCTTTCCATTCCCCACAGAGATGTTTGACTGTGAGATGATGCTCCCTGCGTGTCATGTACACACACAAGAAAACCAAATGGATGCATACATAGTTCATTTTGGGGTTATACAAACCAATAAAAGCAGTTTTGAAGTACTTTGTGTTAAAACAAGCTGAAATACACAGTCTTTCACATTGTCTCCTAAATACAAACTTCATAAACTTTTGGTATTTTGTTCTGAACTTTATGGGATTGATGAACATAAAATAGCACATATTTTGATGTAGAAAGGAAATTATACAAGGTTAGAAACATTTAATTACAAATAACTAAAAAAGAGTAGGGTGCATTTCTTTCGACCACCACTAATCATATACCTCTAAATAAAATCTAGTGAAACAAATGGCCTTTAGAAGTCACCTTGATAGTAAATAGAGTCCAACTTTATAGCTTTGACAATCCTTCTAATAATCTGGAAATTGTTAGAGAACATCATGAAGACCAAGGAACACAGCAGACAAGTCAGGGAGAATATTGTGGAGAGGTTTAAAGCAGATTTAAGTTACGAAGCATTTCACAGGATCTCACATAATTTAGCATATGAAAACACAAAGAGCATAGCAAATCTGCAAACCGACTAAGACAAATAAGAACAGGCATTGAGACCATTAGTCAGAATGAGCCAAGAGGCCTGTGGTAAAATTGAAGGAGTTGTAAAGGTTTCTGGTGAAGGACACTACACTACAAAATCTGACAGCTTTGCAAGAAGGGCATATAATTGCAGAGTGACGTAACACCTGTTACAACACCACATAAAGTTCCAGCACACATTGTAAGGTAGAAAAAAAAAGGAATAAAATTTAAAACTGATCCACTAGTGTGACGGTATCATCCTGCAGGGATGCTTTTTTTTTTTTACAGCAAACATTGTAAAGTTGGATGGACCTAAATAGGACAGTCCTGGAATAAAACCTGTTAGATGCAGTAAAAAGACTTAAGCTGGAAAGGGTGCAAAAGTTCAAAGGGGGAAACGTGTTTATAAACTGTAGTCTAAAACCTACTTTAAAAATTCACCCAATGTGTTTTGTTTTTTTTCTATGCTAGCTGTGAAGCGCCATTGTTGTAAAGGATGTGTGGCTCTACTAAAAGAACAACTGGTAGACTCACCTCCTTGCTAAAAACACTTTTCTGACCCCTTCCTTTGCTGACCATTCATCTGAAACGCTAATGAAAACTCATCGGCCTTGGATGACTTACCTTCGGATTCTATGTTTAGAGCTGAAATATTTGAGCTTTGCTAAAGCTAAATTATGCCAATACCACAGCACATTATAACTGTGGTCATTAAAGGCTGAAGACAATAGCCTAACAGGATCAACAATGAGGCGACAGCGATTTCAGCTATGCAGCCTGGCTTTATTAGCACGGCTTTATCTCTGATATCATCAAAACACTATCATCAACTAAAAGTTAACAGCATAAACCCTGAGCTCCTCTATCTCCTGAATGCGACGCACCATCATTTGGTGGTGTTTTTTTCCCCCTGCCCCTGTGACTGATTATCATTACCTTTTCTTGCAAATACCATGCTCATTATGTTAGTGTACAGCCAAAACATTAGTAGAGGAAGCCTATCTCTCTCCCACAAAGGGGAGAGGAGAGGAGAAGAGCTATGGAGGCAGATTTTCCCCTAGCCTCAGCAGCCAGCACTGGCACGCTCGGCTATTAACCACAATGAACATGGGCTTTGTTATTAACATCTGTTCATCAGGGATCGGACCCAGGCCTAATCACCCCTCACACCTTCTGTTTCTGCACAAGAAGAGAGGCAATCAAGGGCATCATTTGGCAGCTGGCTGGAACTACTAATGCTTTTCTCCAGCGTCTACTCCGGCACTCCCTCCCAACCCCCCCCGTTGCATTTTCTCTCCTCGCTGCAATCATTTTTTTCTTCCTGTTTTCTCTCCTTATCCTCAAAAAAAAAAAAAAAAAAAAAAAAAAAAAAAAGCCCTCTTATGGGATTATGAAAACACACAGCGGAACAAACAAACACGCTCACACAAACACAGGCAGGGCGAGAGTGAAACCTCCGACAACGACGAGATGGTAGATTTACAGACGGCCGAAACGAGTCCAGCGCCGCGGGTGGTTCACGCGAACTCAACCTCATCTCAACCTTTCTGGCCTGCTCCTCCCGCTGTACCGCAGGCAGATGTTCACAGGTTCACATGAACCATCTGAATCGAGAGAAAAAAAAAAAAGAAAAAAAAAAAAAAAAACCTGATGGGGTGTGAAAGAAAAGACAGACACAGGAAGAAATAGAAAGAGAGATGTGAGAACCAACAATAGTGAGAAACTAAGAGATAATAGCATATTAGCAGTAGGGGAAATAAGCCAATGGGAAAAAAAACACATCTTCAAAACATATAAATATCCAAAGACTAAAAGACTATACTTTTGAGATATGTTTGTCTGTAAAATATGTAAGATGTACTAATACAAGCCATAAGCTACATCTCATTTTAATTTTGGAAGTTTTTATGGTTTTCTTTGAAATGGCTGCTGGTTTGTGGCAGAGTTGTTGTGAACATATGATATGTATTTCTCTGCTGTGACTCATGCCAGACATTGCACCATTTGTTGTCATCGGATTAATCCCTTTGTCAGCTCTGGCCTCTCGAGCACATTGTGTCTCCTTCTGTTGCCCACAGGAAGGAAGGACCGGGCATCTGTGTTTGGGTTGGCTATGTCTAAATCAGCATTCCTTGTCCTGCCGCACATACACACGCACGCACACTTTCGCTTTTCCAGTCTGTTTTTAAGTAGGAACAACATGTACTTTTCTGTCTGGTAGAGATGGTATGCTATAATCTTTTTTTTTTTGTTTTTTTCTTGTTTTTTTTTATATATGTGGGTGTGGGTCCACGATGGTTGTCACACATATTTTATGAGTTATCTGGGGCTGTCAGCTTGAGGTGATGATTACCAGGATGCTGCTGTCAGTCATAAAATTCACTGTTTTTGACAGTGTTGTGCTGTCAGTTTTGGCCAGTACAGCTCTACCAAATCGCAAACCATTATATAAAAAGAATATATTCAAAACCTTCACACCAGTTCCTAATTTTAATCAAGCTTAGCTGTAGTTTTTAGTTTTGTTTGGAGTCAGCTGGTTAGCAAGTCTGTTTTTTTTTGTTGTTTTTTTGTTTTTTTTTTCTCGAAATCAAATCTTAAGTATTTAAGGACAAGTTAGGTCCTTATCATGTAGTATTACCTCTATTATAAGTACACTCAGAATGTATTCAAATAACTAGTAAAGACCTCAAAATCTTAAAGACTGCACTAATTGAGATTATGTCATACTTTGATGATGTAAAAGTTGGATGAAAAGTGACATGACCACTTAGACTGATTTTTTTTTTTTTTTTTTTTTTTTAAATAAAGCAATGATATAGGTAGACAATTTAAGACTACACATGAAAGAAGTCTGGATCTGATGTAAATAGAAATTGGATTTCTGCAATTTACACCATTTTAAACAACAACAAAAAAAAGAATAGTCACATATATTCAGAAAAGTCCGATTGGGGTTGCTTTTTCTTCATAGCCATAGAAACACTAACAAAAAGATAGCCTTTTAAAATATCTCAAAGTTTATATCCATTGGATGCTATGTGATCATATTAGTAGATGTTAAGCCTTCAAAACAGAACATTTTCAAGTTTGTCACATTTTTTTTTTCAGTAAAAACTCTTTCTAACAGTGGGAAATAATAGTCCATCATGAATAACTGATAGGGTTGATACACTGATGAAACTTTATATATATATATATATATATATATATATATATATATATATATATATATATCTGGCATGCAAACACAATATGAAACCTTTCAACCCCATGCTACGTTTACGACCTCTAATTGCGACCAAGATCTGTATAATACGCCTTTTTCACAGGCTTCAAACATCACTTTTAATGAGGTAACAGGTCCTCCAGGTCATTTCCTTTATTCCAGCTTGTGTGTCCTTATTTCCAGGCAAGTGTGTGTGTGTGTGTGTGTGTGTGTGTGTGTGCGTGCGTGTGTGTGTGTGTGTGTGCGTGTGTGTTTTCTCTTACCGTCTGTTTGTTTGTATCCTCCTTTTAATTGAAAATGTTGACTCAGGTTGTCTCCATCTGCTAAGTGAGGAGCAGCATGACTGCAAATAATTATGACCTTTGTTGTGTGTCTCCTCTCACGCTGCTGTACTTTCATGAAGAGAGTAGCTTATAAAGGTAAAAACCTCTGTTGCTCTTTTTTTTTTTTTTTTTTTTACATGGTTATAAATACAATGGTGTAAAAAAGTGTTTGCCCTTTCCTGGTTTCCTTATTTTGTTGCAAGTTTGTCACAATTCAGTGTTTCAGAACATCAGACCAATGAAAATATTAAAAGACAATACAAAAAGCACAAAATGCTCTGTTTAAATAAAGGGTTAATAAGGGATTAAAAACTTGAAATTTACATGGTCAGCTCGTGTGTGAAAAAGGGATGGACACTGGTCAGCCAGGCACTCCTAGGAAGGGTTACCATCATTTCATGTTCTCAACATTTGGGGATAATGGCTCTCACTGTGGTTCGTCCCAAAGCTGCAGAAATTGCTTTACAACCCTTTCCAGACCGATAGATCTCACTTACTTTCTTTATTTGCTCCTGAATTTCCTTGGATCTCTGAATAATGGCTAACTTTTGGAGATCTTTTTGTGTTCTTCATATTGTTAGACAGGTTTATAAGTAAGGGATGTCTTGATGGAAACAGGTAATCATGTTTTTACACAGGGACACTTAGGGTTTTTCTATCCCCCTTTCTTAATTATGCACATCTTTCTTTAAAACTGCATTTTGCATTTACTTGTGTTGACTTTAGCCAATGTTTAAATTGGTTTGACGTTCTGAAACACTGAAGTGTGACAAACATGCAAAACACAAGAAACCCAGGAGGGGGCAAGCACTTTTTCACACCACTGTATATTACCTGATTATACTTTAACAATGCTATGTTTAGGCAATTGTCTCAATATGAGTCTTTTCTCTTCAATGTCACACAACCACTGTTTGTCTGTAATTCTTATTTGCTTCCTCCATTTTCCTTCTTTTTCTCCATTTCTAGCCACAGGGGTCAAAGATAATGCAAACGGTTGACGTTAGTCAACAATAGCTTTTGGTCATGGCTCACAGCATCCACACTTTGCCTCTAAAGACAAGGGTCGTCAATTTTATTGTTTAAAAGTCATTCTGCCTAACCTCTACGACTCCATTTTCTTTCATTTCTTGACCTAACTACCCATACAGTTCTCGTCTCCCTCTCGCCTGATGGTTTCAGAGTGTATGTATTCACCACGCAAGAGCTCTCTCATTTCCAGAGTTCTTCCCATTGTCATCTCATTCCTCACGGACAGCTCGATTTCTGTAATGGTGCATGGTCAACCATTATCTCTCTATCATACATTTCCGTGTAAGGTATTTACCCATATATAGATTGAGATTGTCACCTTTGTGTCACCTAGGATTGTGATGTTACGGCTATTTGTACCTGTCTGAAACTAGTTTCCAGAACCAGGCTGTACAACGCCAGCCCTGTTGGGTGAGATTTGCTGCCATCCACATCAGAAATTGGTGCATTAAGAGGAGGACGTGTGCCCACAGTGGAAAAGATAACCGAAGAGCCGGTGTGGGTCCACATAGCCAGGGGAATGCTGTGGTCCCTTCTCTGTCAAAGTAAAAACGGTGAGGTGCTAAACACCTTCCATACCAGCATTGGCAGGGGGGCTCACAATGCCATTAGAAAAAGTGGTGAAACACTGTGCGTGTCAATTCCTCAGGCTGGTTTTACTGCAAGACTCTGCATGTCCAGGGATGCCGCATCCTTACCAATAGGACAGAGCATAAGAGAGGACGGTGCTCTGAAAAATATAAACACAACTTAGACGGAACAAGAGGAGGACGAGGAGGGGTGCGGAGTGTGTGTTTGCTCCCAGAAAGAGGAAGAAAAAAAATATATAATTTCACTTTTATTTGCCCTTTTGGATCTTGTAGAGCACACGCGTATGATGGCAATTATGACAGAACCTACATAAAGAGAGAAATGCAAGCAATTGTAGAGGTAGAAAGACACAGTTGAATGTTATTGGAAAGAAAAGTCGACCAGGACTTGATGGGTTAAATGGCCGTGTCCCCCCTGTGTTGAGGGGGAATGTGCTCCTGTGCTGTGAGCGATTGCTTCCTCTCTCAGGGGCTCCAGCATGGGGCCAGACTGGTGGCTGTTAGCTGGAGATGGATGACTCCTCATCATGCCTCTTCCGAAAAGCAGAGTCCATAGACAGAAAGCAGCACAGATATCCTGTAAAAGCCACCAGAGTAACTAAGGTGCACACAACGGACTTGGACGCTCACCTGGATGAGTTTAATGGAGAGGGGAAAAGAATAAAATGTAAAAGTGTAACAGCACATTTGGGCTAAGACACAGTGTGTAGCAAGTGATCACAGGAAGTCACTCATGATCTCTCTTAAGTATAGGATTTCAGACGGTACCTCAAAACAAATCGACCACTTCAGTGTCCATATTTTTTCTTTTACAAATAAACTACCAGCCAAGATTTTTCCTAAGAAGGTGTTGTGCCGTTCATTTACCTTGGAAATTGATACTTTTATTTGGGAATGCCATCATGCCTAACTTTGCCGTGTTCGAATTTCAAGATGTAAAACACATAATTCTCTAAAAGGGACAGCTTCTGATCCTGAAAATGAGTAATACTATCAAACTGTGTATAATTATGTACATAATGAAAATAGAACTAAACATCATACAAACTGCTGAACAAACTTTTATTAGCCACTCTTGGGGGGAGGAAGGGATTTTGAAGTGTGATACTTCACTAGCGCCCCTATAGCTAAACCCAGTTATAGGGATGCTAGTGCAAGTCAACCAGTGGCCCACTTTAATTTTGCATTTAAAAAATGTCAAAGTTGACAAGAAATTTGAATGTAGAACTAAGTAATTATGTATTATTGGAAGGCATTCTTCTGTATACTTAAACATCAACTATAGAGTTTTTTTTTGTTTTTTTTTTTGGTCATCAGTTAAATCTTAATTAACCCTTGTAAGCTGTTTTGGTCTGTGGGACCCGTTTCCACTTTTTATTATAGCAAAGTGAATAAAAGTAATTATTTTTTCAAACTGAGACTCATTGGCCTTGGGTGTCTTTCTGTGAAGAACATTATTCAGAATAATTCACCTACCGTACACCCCCCTACACATTTACAATATACCCAGGATGTTTGGGTCTACCAGCCCCAGACCTGATAAAACTGGGTACCTTCATGCTGTGCTTCTTTCCAGCCCTGTTGTTTGTGTGTGTGTGTGTGTGTGTGTGTAGGGGTGTGTGTGTGTGTGTGTGTGTGTGTGTGTGTGTGTGCGTGTGTGTGTGTGTAGGTGTGTGTGTGTGTGTGTGTGTGTGTTTGATCATTATAGCCATTTTCACAAACAAAGAGAGGCCATTTGTTGAAACTGAAAACACTTTCCTGGTCTTCATTTCTTTCAGTTGCACCATTTCTACATTTCCTGTCAACTTAACATTTTTTAATACAGAGAACACAGTGGCCCACTGGTGGACCACACTGGCACCCTGACTACCATGCTTTGCCAGGTTTTTGTGGTAAACCCTTCTCTAAGCTCTGGAAGGACACATAAATAGAACCAGACTCTGTTTATAATCAGGTATAAACTCTAATGGATGGATGAAAATAAACATATAATTGCTCAACCTTTCAACACACTGTATCCACAAGCCAGTCATGTTGGATTGTGAAGATGGAACTAGTTATGCACCCCAGGCTTTTACATTTTTAGTTGTGATGCAGAAACACATGCATACACTTTTCATTGTAATACACATGCTCTATAGAAAACAGAGGGGCAACACGTACTTCATCTCCATGCATATAATAAGACAATGTCTTTATTAGTTCATCTTAAAAACCATGTGGAACCATGTGATTCAAAACATATGTGCCTTCAAATGAAAAAGTTTGACATCAGCTTCAAAATGAGCAACCTCCCGACATGAGGTTGAAATTTCTAATCCTGGAAGAGATACAAAAATCCCAAAGCTAACAAGGAAATGCCTACAGAGATCATTGCGACTTAAAAAAATATGCATTAACATGTTCTACTACAGAATAACACTGGACAAGGCCACTAAATGTAGACTATAATTTTAAAAAGATATTTTAGCACTAATGGGCGAAAGCTTTAAACAAAGTTATATCAAGTACATTCACAAAATTGGGAGCTTCATGTATTTTATAGGTTGAAGTGTCTTTGAGAATTCTCTTTCTGGACTTTTAATACAAAATAATAATCAATCAATTCGTCCATGCATCTGTCCATCCATATGTGATTGCCTTCTG
This sequence comes from Poecilia latipinna, assembly GCF_001443285.1. Taxonomy (NCBI): domain Eukaryota; kingdom Metazoa; phylum Chordata; class Actinopteri; order Cyprinodontiformes; family Poeciliidae; genus Poecilia; species Poecilia latipinna. The sequence continues at coordinate 357,956 of NW_015113003.1, forward strand.
AAGACAGATGTACTTTTTTCTAAATCAAGTTTTTAAAAAAGGTGACAATTTCACAGTACTGACATGGTGATGAGGTCTTATTTACAATCTTATTCAAAGAGTTTAGCTCAAAAATAATTCCCAAGGAGTTAATTTTAAAAAACGACTAAAATGAAATGATAAATGATGTCAAAATGACTAAAATGACACACAATATACTACGCTGTCAAAAAACAGCTAAAATGTTAAAAGAAGGAAAGCCATCCTCCTTCCTCCATGTGTTTTGACCATATGAGCTTAGAGCACGTCATCTTTCATCTACATGGTCCAAAAATCCGAGGTCACCCTCAAAGCCCAGGACAAAGAGTGGACTGATCCTGTGGTGTTGACTTTAACATAATGCCCTCCCTCCCCTCCATGGTGTTCAGAGGGGCCTGGGCAATGTATCTGAACTGAAGTTCGCTCAGCAGGTGGAGGTTCAAATGGGTCTCAGACCAGAGGCACATTGGGAAGGATCAAATGGCTGCTGCCTGAAGGCCTGGCCAAAGTTTGACCCAAACCAAAAACAAAACAAAGAAAAGTTAACGAAAAAAAACAACAGTCTTGTTCCAGACCATTGGTGCTCAACCCCCTCTTGCTAAAACAACACAGAGGAAAGAGTGTCATTTTAAGTATGGGTTCTGTTTTAAACAGTGTGTATGTGAGTCTATAAAGGGCTTAAGGTGCATACACACCTCAAAATACTGGTCCAAACCTAACTAACCACACAGTTGTCCTTCTTATGGTTTTCCTTTTGAGAACTTGCAATGTCCCCCTGAATATGTCAGTGAAGGCACATGAGGCCTAGTGTATGAGAGGCATACTTAAGGTGATGTTAAAAATGTATACATTTTCGTGTCCGAACCAGAGTACAAAGTTGAAGCTGTTTTTTTCTGTTTCACAGAACAATTATGCGCACTTTTTCTCAGTTTTGTCTTCTAGTTCTAAAATCATATAGCATATAATGACATAGATGTAGACTTAATCTGCTGAAAACATATCTAAATCGTGGAGAATAAGCCAGTCATATCATACGGCTGAGATCTCTCAACATCGTAAGAGCCACTGATGACCGCCAGCTGTTAGGCCCCACCCTTTGCTCAGTGAGCGATTGGCCAAACTTGACCTTCTCTCTGAGAGGCACGATCTTTGGAGCTGGGAGAGATTGAAAGTATCCTCTGAGCGATAGCTGCTTTGGAGACTTGAGGCACAGAAAACACAACCTGTGAGTCACTCTCTGAAAAAGCAAACAGTGACAGGCCAGATATGAAACTGTGCAAGAGAATTCATCCATATTCTTACATCTAAACACAGAAAAGCTATATTCTTAAACTGATTATATGCAGATGAGGTAGGTTTAAAAAAAAAAAAGCATCAATCATGACACCAGGTTTGGAGAATCACATTGTCAGAATCTTCCTTTCAGGAGTTTTTAAAGAGACAGAGGCGAAATTTCAGGGTGTTAAATTATGAAGTAGAATTTATTTTAAGTTATATGTATGTGTTGTATGTAGCATTTTTATAACAACAAAAGTTAATATAGTTACTAGTTTGTGCTATAAAATGGCACAATGTGCCTAGAAAGCACACAATGCTGCCCCTTTAAGACATTTTCAAAAGAAACCATTTCTGAGTCTCCACTCAGAGGAGCCAAGTAACTTGACATCCCTGTGCATGTCAGGTGGTGGTGGAAGGAAGCCAGATCCTCACGTGCACAGGAAGAACATGTAGAAATTATCTCCCTGTAAAATTGTGATAAAATCTGAATTTGCCACACATGTGCATGTGCAAGTCTGTGCTCACTATAATCTGCATGCTTTGATGATACAATCTGTGCATAATTCACTTAGTATTTGCAAATATTCAAATCTGTGGAGTTATTTAAATGTTGGATAACCTGCAAGTGACCCCAGAGAGTCAGAGTCAGGAGAGGAATGGAGAAAAGAAGCTACCGCTTAAAATGTATTTTTAAAAAAAGTGGTGTTCTGAATCACCCAAGCTAGTACTATAAGTTATAATTTTATCTTTTGTGTTATATTAGTTCCTCGGACATGTGCAGTAAGAGTGAAAACTGTGCTATGATCAGTTGAAAGGTGTTTTGATTGTTAAAAGAAGATACAGAAACAAAGAAGTGACATGCACAGCTTAGCTAGCACAGTCATCTCAGTATGACGTCTCCTACCACAACATGTAATACCCACTGTCGACAACGCATGCTTGGTTCTCCAAATTAGTGGAAACAGACGTCAGCTCTCAACTAAACACCAACATTTGAAGGCATCTGAATGGAACCAGTTCATAAACAAGAATTATTTTGAAGGAAAAGGCCTATTTTTGTTCTGCCTGTAACTTTGTTTTTGGCTTCTTCTGTGTACTTTGCTGTCTTCAGAGGCTTTTCTGAGTATGTAGATCAAAATATTTTAGAATGAATGAATGGATGAATACACTTTATTAATCCGAGAGGAATATTCACATTTCAGTACAACCCGTCCAAATAGACAGGTGCTTCAGGCTGCAGCCCTCCACCCTAAAGAGGGCGCCACCATGAAAAGACCAACAATATTAGATTTACTCTACACTACATGGAGGAAGACCGCAGGTGAGCTTTTAACCTAAGATCTCCTTGTATCAATGTGCTAGCCTAAGAATGAATCATTTCTGAGACCAAACCCACCTCACATTGCTTACATTTCCCAGAAAACATGCTGATGATCGATTTAGAGAAGAAACTCTAAATCCAGTCCTGTCATGTCCAGTCATCATCGTGTGACCTTAAGTGTAAGTGCAAGTTGGTAATTCAGAGAAAAATAATCTAAAGCACACTAGCAGGTCCACATCTGACAATCTGGTATTTTTTTCTGCTCACAGTTAATTAAAACTGCAAACAGAACATGTCATGAACCAGTTTGTCAGCCAGCCATGACACACTGTTGAAGCAAGCTAAAATTAGCAACCACCTCTGCAAACAAGTGCCGATGCTTATAATAGTGTGTGATGCCTGTTTTTTAAACCTTTTTGTGGCTATACTTCTAAGTCAGATAGTCCTTCAGAAATAAATGATAAAGTTGGATGTATTTTGGTGAATTCTTGTTAACACATTATAGCAGCGCTGTAAATTCCTGTTAAGACAGTGTTGGAGCAAAGAAGACAGTCCAGATACTCCAGAAAGAGAGCACTGTTTAGAGCTTTGATTTTATAAAAAATATATATATATATTTCATATGGAAAATATTGTTTTTCAACTAATCCTAATAAATTGCATTCATTTTCAACTGTTGAAAGTGTAAACATTAATAATACACTTTGAATATTAAACAATATTAAACTTGATACTATATTATAAAATATATGATGTATTGAAAGAATCATAGACCTTTATTCAGGGTGAAAACTAAATGTTTAGCTGGTTGACTTAATTACATAATGCTATGTACCTTCTGTAGACATTTTGCCTACAGCATTTTTAAAAATCCCCCTAAACTCTATTCATTGCATAACAGAAAAGCAAAGAAAAACACATAAATCACATCTTACTTTAAAAAAAAAAGAAAATTAAACATAGCGAAATCAAATTCCATAAAATAAAAATAACTACACATTAACAACAAAAAACAGGATGAATTGATTAACCAGGGGAGTAGTAGTACATGCTCAAGCTCATGAGACAACACCCGGTATTGGGATCATGAGAACAAGATGTGAAAGTATTTATCTTTTTTTTTTTTTTAGGGGGGGGGTTAAGAGCATAAATTTCCTTCTCGACATAAATAAAGATCTCCCAAATCACAAACTATGTTTTATACAATCTAATTAAACTGGAACATGCAGTTCTAGTTTGACTAGTCCCTATGGCATGTTGTCATCTGTTTCACAACAGATGACAACATTAGTGTTATTATCTACTAATGCAGAGACTGTTGCATTACTACATCAGAGCTTACAGGTAATCTGGGTAACACTTTATTTGATGGGGGGTGAATAAGACTGACATGACACTGTCATGTCTTATTCATGGCTTATTCATGTTCATGACATGTGTTATGTCATGTTTATGAAAGTGTCATAACAGTCTTATTCACCCCCCTTCAAATAAAGTGTTACCGTAATTTGTATCTTAACTATCTCTCTAGCGTCATTTATTTTCTAACACTGGGTAACCAGGTCACTACCACACGAATAGGCTAGTTGTAAGCTAGCGCTAAAAGAACTCTTCACTTGTCAACAAAAACATTCAAATCAAGAAGTACTTCCTTTCTTGACTGACATTTTTTTGTGATTTTGATTTGGACTGAAACGCAGGAGCACAGAAGAAACATGATGGATTTTAATATAGACAAAGAACAAAAACTTACAATGGGACATGAAAAGAACAGCACAAAACCTGGGCAGATATTAACAGAAGAAACTAGCAGTAAACTATGGAAACTAGGGAACCTATACACAGAGATGTGATCACTGACATGGGAACCAGGTAATTATAATTGCAATGTTGCCTGAAACTGGACCATAAAACAGAATAATTGTTCTTTTCATTTGATATTGCTTATTATCTCCCAATCTTATCATGCTCACAAAAGAGATGACCGACCCAGGCATTTATTAAATCATAATAGACATGGGAATTTTACACACACATACACAATGCACTATTCTCTGATTATAGGTACTATGTGGGGAGAAAAAAATAAATAAAAAGGGAGACAACAGTGGGTGCTTTTTGATTATAATTGATGAAAAGACCGCTTTAAGAATCCAGGGGTGGGTGATATGCGATGGTGGAAATGTTTGATTTGCTGCTGATTTGCAGTCTTTCAATTTAAATCAGTCATGTGAACTCAAAAAAGGCATCGGGAGAGGATTCAGCTTTTTCTCTTTATTGATAGGACAAGCTGGCATTTTAATAATTCCTCTCACATATAGTTAACTATATCAAATTCAAATGTGGTGGTAGCTGAAGTTTTCCTCCCCTATTTGTTAGATAATAATATTTATATCTTGTGATGTGATAATATTTACAGCATCCTCCATAATTATTTCTATCCCTGTAAAATGTCTTACAAAAGTCTAGAAATAAATGGCCACTACAGAGACCCGATGAGTCCAACAGCTGTTCAGTATTATCTCTCCAGTTGGGCTGGGTATAATGTATGGTTAAATTTACACATTAAATGTGAAAATTTAAATTTGGAAAAAGGAAATAGAGGGAAGAGGAAAAAAAAAATACTTGTGGGGTTCCTCAAAGCTGACTACTGGAGACACTGTTTTTATTTTTAAAGTTCCTCAAACAAGGACTTTGAGCAGCTATTTCTTTTTTCGGGCCAATTAATTTCTTTTGGGTCAAATGAAATAAATAAACAGCTGTGAACTACTTCCATTAAACATTAATATATTAACTAAAATAAATAGCTTATGTAAAAAAACAAATCCTTTGAGGAGCAGTTCATATTATGTTTTTAGTATAGTCTCGCAAAACGTGTCATCCACAGAAGTGCATGCAAATGAGGAGGCAAACATTAAATAAAATAACAAATTTTAGTTCCTGTTGTTCAGTTGTGTTGCTTTCTAGCGATAAATTAGCATTGGTATTTTCAACATAATCATTCTCTTACTTATTACTATTATTATTTATAGTAGTAATAGTAGTAAATATGTTGATTTTATCGCCATTTATGATTCCCAAAATTGGTTGCTTTTTATTTTAAGAACTTAGAAATAGATCATTTGCAAAAGCAGCAACAGACAAGCAGTCCAGATGAATGACGAGCACTGTATTTGTTGGGTTGAAGCAGCCAGATACCACATTAAAGGGGCCATCTCTCGATAGTCATGCTTGAAAGACGGCATGAGGAAAATGATAGGCACCCAGGTGGTCAAATGTTCTTTTTCTTCGTGCTTCTCTTAACAGACAAACAGTCCTGCTTTTGTTGTTGTTCATCACTTTGAAGAAGGACCCATGGAGGGTGTTTACGGTTCCTCGCTTTCCCCTCCGTCCTGCATGCTTCCATGCTCCTCTGGTCAGGGTAAGCAGGAGCTTTTGTTGTGGGAGGGCGAGAGAAAACTTACATGAGCCTATGGTATGTAGTGTGAAGGTGTAAGATGTATGGTTCAACTGAGTTCCTCCACAACTATATATATATATATATATATATATATATATACACACACACAATGAAACTGCTAAAATATGGTGTTGCCAGTCATTAAGGCTAGATTAATACATCTGTATTTATATAAAAAGGAACAAAATTATATTGCTCAAGGCTGGGATCCATAAATTGCGAAGATATAGTGTCACCAGATAGAAGGCATATGGCCATGGTAGGACACTGCTCCTTGTAATTGAGCGGCAGAGCAAGCAGTCCATAAAGATGCCAAGACATAGTTAAATATTTATGTAGATGAATGGAGTAATAAATAAATGGTTCAATGAATAATGGCTCGATTAAAGCGATTGCAATAGATAAGTCATGTTTTATTCAGGACCTCTAACCCGTTTAGGATTTTTATTTTTTTTTTTTTAAATAAAAGAAGACGTAACTCTAATGAGTGGTTTGTTTAATTTGGGTGAGTTATTTTGACAGATCTACATTTTTAATGCATGCTTTTATAATCTCAATAAATTCACACACTTACTCAAAAAAAAACATAGCATCATTCTGTATTCTGTTGCATTATATCAGTAGTTGTTTCAGTCACTGCAAAATGTTGTAAAATCAGCAAAGAAATGTTGCAACAATTTTTTTGTTCATCTCTCTCAACCAAAAAAAAAAAAACAATCTCTTCCCTTTGTAGACAGATGAAAGTCGCACTGTGTTTCCTCCTGCTGAGGATATTGTATGTCCATGGACTCACACTGAGCTTGACCGAGATTACTGCGTTGGCATGCCCTCTACAGGCTAACTGTGGAACTGTGATCACAGGGAGTTTTAAAACATAATAATACAGTTTCCTAACAAGAGTTGAGGTTACGATAAAAAGAAGGAAAAAAAAAACAAAAAAAACAATTAGCTACTTTATTTCTAAATTTCTATATATATGCAGAGCAAACACTTAATCTGATCTGTATCATCTACAATTGAACCAACATCACCATTAAAATCAGAAACATTTAAGTTTTCTGATTTCTTCCTACAACACCCCTGCAGCTTGTCTGGATCACCTCAGGCCTTCTCCACAGGCCACTAGAATCCTCCCTTTTTGTCTTCCAGATTCTTCTCCTGTGACACTTTTGGTGAATAAAAATGCTGCATAGCGACAAATGCGGGACAATACATTAGTCTGTTTTTGCACAGTAAGGGCAAAAGAAAAGGTTTCAGAAAAAGATCTAGAGGGGAGGCAACAAAAAAAAATCAAACGTCAACAGCAAGGCGAGAGACAAAAATAAAAATAAAAAATCATGGAAAAATATTTACAGGAACATACTTAACGTTTGGTTTAGTTTGAAGGACGGGAGAGAGATGTGTTGATGATGATGAGGAGGAAAAGACAGGAGAGGTACACATGAATTATAGGTTTCAAAATGCTAGTAAGAGATTTGAAGCTGAAATCATAAATAATAAAGAGGATAAATGTTACATATCTTACTGCACTACATACAATTATATTTGTTAGTAGTAAACAGAGTTGAGCTCAAACTCACCTTAATTCAAATAACTCCAATAATCTCAGCAGTAAAATCATATTTAAATAAAATTACTTAAAATCCACAAACAATCGAACGGAGATACATTATGTATATGATAAACTTAGGGTCGAATTAGGAATATAAGTTCACTCACATGCAATTTATGTTGGAAGTTACAGGTTTTAAAACCACCACAGTGTGCTGTCGTAGCATTTTGACAATTTGAAGTCATTTAAATGGAAAACTAAAGGAAGTTCTGTAGTGGTCTTTTTTTGGGGGGGGCGTGGGGGGAGTATAGTAGCATAGTGCTGCCCCTTCCCAACCTGTTGCTGCCAACAATTGTAGCTTTTCTACTTCATGTAAGTTTTTTTTTTTTTTTTTTTTTTTTTTTTTTTTTTTTCTTTTTTCTAAATAAAATAGTGGTGTGAAGCCATATCATCTTTACTCAAGGACATACTGTGAGAATCTCATATTGACCCATGACCCATCACTGCTATTAATCCAGAACGGCCACGCAGTCTTTGCAGATTTTTCTTTGTGTGTATTTATGTGGAGAGTTAAAAATATATACATATGTATTAAATACATTTATCCATCCATCCATCCATCCATCCATCCATCCATCCATCCATCCATCCATCCATCCATCCATCCATCCATCCATCCATTTTCTGTACACCCTTGTCTCTGGTGGAGTCGGGACGGGTGCTGGTTCTTATCTCCAGTGAAACATTTTGGGCGAGAGGTGGGGTACACCCTGGATAGGTCTTAAACACATTATATATATATATAA
>NW_015113003.1:366887-369204 GCF_001443285.1 Poecilia latipinna
TATATATATATATATATATATATATATATATATATATATATATATATATATATATATATATATACACACACACAATGAAACTGCTAAAATATGGTGTTGCCAGTCATTAAGGCTAGATTAATACATCTGTATTTATATAAAAAGGAACAAAATTATATTGCTCAAGGCTGGGATCCATAAATTGCGAAGATATAGTGTCACCAGATAGAAGGCATATGGCCATGGTAGGACACTGCTCCTTGTAATTGAGCGGCAGAGCAAGCAGTCCATAAAGATGCCAAGACATAGTTAAATATTTATGTAGATGAATGGAGTAATAAATAAATGGTTCAATGAATAATGGCTCGATTAAAGCGATTGCAATAGATAAGTCATGTTTTATTCAGGACCTCTAACCCGTTTAGGATTTTTATTTTTTTTTTTTTAAATAAAAGAAGACGTAACTCTAATGAGTGGTTTGTTTAATTTGGGTGAGTTATTTTGACAGATCTACATTTTTAATGCATGCTTTTATAATCTCAATAAATTCACACACTTACTCAAAAAAAAACATAGCATCATTCTGTATTCTGTTGCATTATATCAGTAGTTGTTTCAGTCACTGCAAAATGTTGTAAAATCAGAAAAGAAATGTTGCAAAAATTTTTTTTTTCATCTCTCTCAACCAAAAAAAAAAAAACAATCTCTTCCCTTTGTAGACAGATGAAAGTCGCACTGTGTTTCCTCCTGCTGAGGATATTGTATGTCCATGGACTCACACTGAGCTTGACCGAGATTACTGCGTTGGCATGCCCTCTACAGGCTAACTGTGGAACTGTGATCACAGGGAGTTTTAAAACATAATAATACAGTTTCCTAACATGAGTTGAGGTTACGATAAATAGAAGAAAAAAAAAAACAAAAAAAACAATTAGCTACTTTATTTCTAAATTTCTATATATATGCAGAGCAAACACTTAATCTGATCTGTATCATCTACAATTGAACCAACATCACCATTAAAATCAGAAACATTTAAGTTTTCTGATTTCTTCCTACAACACCCCTGCAGCTTGTCTGGATCACCTCAGGCCTTCTCCACAGGCCACTAGAATCCTCCCTTTTTGTCTTCCAGATTCTTCTCCTGTGACACTTTTGGTGAATAAAAATGCTGCATAGCGACAAATGCGGGACAATACATTAGTCTGTTTTTGCACAGTAAGGGCAAAAGAAAAGGTTTCAGAAAAAGATCTAGAGGGGAGGCAACAAAAAAAAATCAAACGTCAACAGCAAGGCGAGAGACAAAAATAAAAATAAAAAATCATGGAAAAATATTTACAGGAACATACTTAACGTTTGGTTTAGTTTGAAGGACGGGAGAGAGATGTGTTGATGATGATGAGGAGGAAAAGACAGGAGAGGTACACATGAATTATAGGTTTCAAAATGCTAGTAAGAGATTTGAAGCTGAAATCATAAATAATAAAGAGGATAAATGTTACATATCTTACTGCACTACATACAATTATATTTGTTAGTAGTAAACAGAGTTGAGCTCAAACTCACCTTAATTCAAATAACTCCAATAATCTCAGCAGTAAAATCATATTTAAATAAAATTACTTAAAATCCACAAACAATCGAACGGAGATACATTATGTATATGATAAACTTAGGGTCGAATTAGGAATATAAGTTCACTCACATGCAATTTATGTTGGAAGTTACAGGTTTTAAAACCACCACAGTGTGCTGTCGTAGCATTTTGACAATTTGAAGTCATTTAAATGGAAAACTAAAGGAAGTTCTGTAGTGGTCTTTTTTTGGGGGGGGCGTGGGGGGAGTATAGTAGCATAGTGCTGCCCCTTCCCAACCTGTTGCTGCCAACAATTGTAGCTTTTCTACTTCATGTAAGTTTTTTTTTTTTTTTTTTTTTTTTTTTTTTTCTGATTTTGCATTTCTCTACATAACATAGTGATGTGAAGCCATATCATCTTTACTCAAGGACATACTGTGAGAATCTCATATTGACCCATGACCCATCACTGCTATTAATCCAGAACGGCCACGCAGTCTTTGCAGATTTTTCTTTGTGTGTATTTATGTGGAGAGTTAAAAATATATACATATGTATTAAATACATTTATCCATCCATCCATCCATCCATCCATCCATCCATCCATCCATCCATCCATCCATCCATCCATCCATCCATCCATCCATTTTCTGTACACCCTTGTCTCTGGTGGAGTCGGGACGGGTGCTGGTTCTTATCTCCAGTGAAACATTTTGGGCGAGAGGTGGGGTACACCCTGGATAGGTCTTAAACACATTATAT
>NW_015113003.1:375132-396348 GCF_001443285.1 Poecilia latipinna
TATATTAGGTTGTATTGTTATTATTATTATTATTTATTATTATTTTGTTCTTTTTACCTGGAAAGTGAGTGGAATTAATTAGTGAACTTGTTGCCAAAAAACTACACTTACATGCCCCTTTATTTTTTGATCCACACTTGGAGACACTTTCAGCAGAGCTCCTGCAGAATATTAAAAACATGTGTGCTATATTTGCACAGAAGCCACCAAAACTGTCACAAAAACACATAAGCAAAGATGTAGTGACACATTCAGAGCCGCTCAAAGACCCATTATAGGAGAAATTAGGCAAACAGGAGATGATGAAAGGAGAGAAACGCAGCAGGATTTCATGATTTGTCTGCAGAAGCTGCATGATACTATGGTGCAAAAAAAAAAAAAACACTATTGCAAGAACATTGCTTTTTGGGTTTCTTTTTTTTGGGGGGGTGGAGGTGGGGTGTCTTTGTTTGGTTGTGTGTATTTGACTGGGCTTTGAAGACACTCCCTTCGCCTGTGCATCTTTATTACGGAGCAGCTGAATCCCTTCCTCAAGCTCTGTCCAGCAGACACCAGCTGCATTCACCGTCACAGACCTCTGTTGGCCTTTGAAGTCTGCTCCACTGCCCGGCCTCTGACCACGAAGACTCCGTGTATCACCGACCATCTCCACAAACAAAAGACAGAAACAATAAAGGACAAAACTACCTTATTACTATTTACATGGTTCCTTTATCTAACGGAAAAGGAGAAGTTGTTTGATATTGTGAACAACAACAGAAAAAGAAAAAAAAAAAATCAAGTGATTTTGGGGTGTGATCGCTCTGGGGTGTCGGGCTGATTGACTGCATGGGCAAAGTTCCCAGGGTCTGCCTTTGTGTCCAACAGCTTTTCAAACAGCCCCAGGCTTGAGAGATTTTCGCCTCAGGCAGGAAAAAAAAAAAAAAAAGATAAATTACAATTACATTTTGCCAAATCAGAGTCTGGAAGGTTGGCCGAATATTCTAGAAAGGTGCAAAAGAGTGAAATGAGATAGCCTTTTATCACGTGCAATCAAAGGACAATGGCTTTGGCGACAATGTAGATGTCCCATGAATATGCAAAATGAGAGCCAGGGATTCCCCGCTGATGGCATTTGATAGGACACATTTTATTTGGTTTTTGGATTTTCATGTTTTGCACATTAGCATTGAGACCCGCGATTTGAAGAGCTGGATTAAGATTTCTTTGATGCCGCCTGAAATGTTCATGCTTAATAACAATGTTCTGCATGACCATGTCTCCCAGTAGGAATTGTTAAATAATGTATGGACTCACAATGCTGTGCAATTGAACACTTTCACATTTTGTGGCGGTGCAACCTTAAACTGTAAAATGTGTCTTATTGTGGTTTCTTTTAGTTGATCATTAAAAGTTGATCATTTAAAAACAATACATATATGTGAAATGGAAGGGGAATGAGAAATGGTGGTGTGTTTTTAATTCTCACCCTCCTAGAGTTTTTCCTTGACTACCATATTTTCACTGTAATTGAAGCTGGGATATGTTTCTAGCACCTTTGCATATGTTGAGGTTAATTAATTAATTTATTTTTTTAACAAATTCATTTTTGCAAAATAGCTTAAGCCCAGTCAAATGTGATACAAGAGTTTACTGTGAACATCAACTCTTTAGTGTAGCTGCAGGTTCTCCATTGCATATAGATCTGGACTTTTTGTAATTTTACCACATCTAAATCGTTCCATCAATGGTTCTATATGTTTAGGGTCATTTTCCTGCTGATAACTGAATCTCCGCCCCAGTGTCTAGTTTTTATAAAGCCTCTAACAGAATTTCTTCCAGGACATGTTGATTCCTCATGTTCCCCTTAAACTCTAACAAGTTCCACTGCCCTTGTTTATGAAAAGCATTCCCACACCATGATGCTGCCAAGTTAAACAATTGGGAAGATGTCAGGTTTTTTTCCACACATGCTGTTTGCATGTAGGTTAACATCTTAGTCTCCTCTGACCAGAGCAACTCTCTTTCCCATGTTCGCAATGTCATCTACTACATTACTTGTGAAAAACTGGCAAATTGGACTTCTGATCATTTTCTGTCAACAACAGCTTTTTCTCTTCCACTTTTCTATGTAGGTCTGAGTTTGCAGAGTGCGCAATTAACAACTGCACTGTCAATAAATGTCTCCCTCCTTGGTTGGAGATCACTGCAGCTCTGTCAGAGTTTGGCTGTTTCTCGGATTAATCCTATCTTTGGACATCCTGTCATCTTATGTGGACTGTCAAGTCTTGGTAGTTTACAGTTATGCCATGGTCTTCCCATTTTCAGCTGATAGCTTGTTGCACTGGATTTCAGTGAGGAATATCAGAATTTCGTCGTTTGATTTGTCCACTCAAATTCCAATACATGAAAGTCTGTGCTTTAAAGTGTCTAATAAGAAAATGCAACAGTCAGATCGGTTTCCAGTTTAACAGTGCTGCTCTCACCAAGGCTAAACTAGTCCCCCAGTGCCGACAATGCCACTCCAGTGATAATTCAACTACATGGCTCAAAATATCCTCTTGTAGGAGGATATTTTGGGCCATCTTTTGGAACTGGACTGTGAATACAGAAGTGTCCAGTCAGCTTGAAGCCCCTGGATGAGTGCAGCAAAATATGTGAAAGAGAAAACAACATGCCTCTCTCCTATTACCCACCTGTGCTTCCACAGCAGCAGGTTTTTCAGACAGCGTTTGCATCATCACCCCTTAGAAATTCCCCAGGTAACGTCGCCTCCATCAGAGGCTCCGCTGCATCCCAGACAGATGACACCGGCGGCCATGCAAACCCCTGGATGGCGCCTTGCTTCACGAGCGTTGTTAGCCTTAAAGCCCTTGCGCAAGCAACTCACAAATGCCTAATGGTCTTTATCATAAATATCAGTACTGCAAAGGTTATAGTTGGATGGATATGTCCCTGCGCTCCATTTAGCCGCATCGCAGACAGCTCTGACTGATGCTACTTTCAAATGTGTGGATGCACATTGATAGAGGAGGCTTAGAGCAAAATAACAAGTGGATTGCTCTTGGGGTAATCTTAATGCAGGTGAAATATCTGCTCTTGTTTAAAGGTTATCTCAATATAACTTCTGCATTGTTTTCTCAAATCTCAGCAACCTCCTCAGTTAAACTAATGGAAGACCTTGCCATTTTACAAGAGAGTAAAAGCAGCTGAGTGGGGAAAAAGGTTCTCCATCAAAATATAACCGTAACAACAGAAAAAAAAAAAAAAGAAACTGGAGCTTTCCCAAAGAAAGCCCATTTAAGTTTTGATTAATGGTTTACTTGCCTGAATTATAATCACATCATGATATCTATTGACCGTCATTGATTTGCTATTAGAGGACTAGTTTAACCTTGATTTATAGCAGTAGACTTGTCGAGTTCAAGGCCATAAAGGGATCATTGACAAGCAACAATGGGGTTTCCTAACATGCCCCTAAGGTCCCCTTCAGCAGCAGATCAATAAATGACCTCTATGGCTATTATTTACAAGCAAATGCATTTCAGCTTTTCTTGAAAATGATGTACAGTATCTGTCTGAGATCAGAATGTACTCATTGCACTTAACATTGGGCAAATAGAGTTTTGCAGATCCTGATGCCTCATATCATAGAATATAGATGGAAACCAGACAACTGATATACACAATTTTACTACATTTATTTATACTTTAAGTGTTTATTCATAATTTTCTGTAACTATTTCAACTCTACTTTTTGAATGCTATCTTGGACTTAGAGAAAACATATACAGGATTTGATGTGGAAGGTTTTTGAGGAAATTACAAACTGTGTTAAAGAGATGGAGGACTAAAGGACTGGAGATAAAAAATAGAGCTGCTGTTATGTAAAATCAAAATGACCTTTAACAGGTGTTTTTTTTTTCTCTGTTGTTAATATTATTACACTTATTCTGCATCCATTTTGATATTTCATAAATACTATTTCGCAAAGTATCATTCAACCCTTGAAAAAAATCATTTTACAAGAGTAAAAGTACTATATAAAACACAAAATTAAAGAAAAAAAAAAACAACAACAAAAAAAAGATGATGACAACTTTGGGCACAACCCTTCTAACCCTTAAGAAGAGTAGTAAAATATCCAGAAGTTTGTTGATGCTTCAGAGAATGAGCAGCTTCTCAACAAAGGGACATTTCACCAAATACTGGTGAGGGGTGTGTGTGTGTGTGTGTGTGTGTGTAGGTGTGTGTTTATATTTGTGCTTGCATGTATAATTTGTGCATTGTATAATCAATTATATAAGCATGCAAATTCATAATTAAAAGTCCCATAATATTATGATTAAGGCTGATGAGAATTATATGAAAACATCCCACTGGACTGTGTTTAAATCTTGGTTGATTAGAGAAAAACTCTACATCCATAATCGCCACTTGGTTCGTTGAGTTATATTTGCATGTACGTTCTTTTTAGATATCTGGTTAAGTTGCCTCCTATGAATGTAAATTAAACTTCTTGTCTGACCAAAAAAAAACAAAAAAAAAAACAATAACAAATAAAATAGCTTTTCATACAAAAAATAAATAAATGGGGAGGGGGGATTGTTTCGTTTTTTCATATAATTTGCTGTACGGACACACACAAAAAATTATCATCTTTACCAAAGTTGTCCTTTGATAGCAGCTGAGATGTGTGCATAATGAGTTCATGCTGTATTATCCGTCAGTAGAGTGCACTTGCTTCGAAAAGCTACAGTGGCTCCACATTAAGAAGGACCTGAAGGGACAGAGAATCTCTCATCCAGTGACCTTTATTATGAACACAGCCCATGGGTCATTGGATGTGACACATATGTATTACGCTGATTAGGGGTGCAGCCCTGACCAGTGTCTGCAGGTGTCCAGCAGCATGAAACCGGCAGCCTCTCTCCATCCGAATTAAAAGTAAATGACGGAGGCTTGTGACCTTTTTAGTTAGGGAATAAAGCGGCGTCACTAAGACATCCGGCGAAGGTAAAAACACCTTTTCAACAAGGTGTTTCTTCCAAGCTAATGGTTAAAAAAACAAATGAAAATGCTGCTTATATTGTTCTACTTGACATGATATATCTTTAAAACTTTAAGCTTTAGCTACAGTGCCTTGCAAGTATCCACGTTTTCACACTATTTTGCACATTTTTAAAACATTAAAGTCACAGTCTTCAATGTGTTTTATTGGGATTTAAATTAAACACGAGGCTGTGTGTAATTATACAGAGGAAGGAAAATTATGCATGGTTTTAAAACTTGCTTTTGTTTTTTTTTGTTGTTGTTTTTTGTTTTTTACATTATCAATTTAAAGAGTGTGGCTTGTGTTTGTGTAGAACCCCTGTACTTTGATAACTCTAAAAACTGTGAAGTCTAACCAATTTCCCAACAGAGGGCAATTTATTCCTGGGGGGTGTTGGCTCAGGAGGTATGGATTAGTCCTGCAACCGATCAACACATGGACTCAAGTGGAAGAATCTGTTGACATTTATTTGTCATGAAATTCACAAATCTGTCCTTTAAGAAACAGTGGCGGGAAAGAAACCGTGGTTAAAACAGAACCATTAGAAGATCCAGTTTGCAGTCTGCTAAAAGCCATATAGGGGACACAATGAATATGATATGGTGAGCTAAGATGACATTTTAACAAGTTGACTGATAAAAAAAAGAAAAAAAAACTGAGGGAAACTGATTATGTAAATGGAGTTAAATAGTACAATTCAATACAAAAAGAAGAGAAAACATTGATTAGGACACACCAAATGTTTAGGATTGCTATTTCTAAAAAAAAAAAAAAAAAAAAAAGTGTCATTTCCCCTCAACTTTATAGTTACATTGTGTTCTGTATTTGGTCTATAACTTAAAATCTTAAAATCTAAAAAAAACAATAGTGATTTATGTTGTTACGTGAAAAACTGTAGAAAACATCAATTAGTACTTTTGTAAGACACAGTAACTCAATATGTCCTTTACTAATCATAGAAGTGCAGAGAAATGACCAATAAATATTAACATTTCAGTCAGCATCAAACAAACTCTTCACATCCCATGTGTAGATGATCCTGGCTGAGATTGCATGATTACCTTTTACATGGGTGTTAGAGTGTGCCGGTCAACAGAATCTATTTGGACAGGTGATGTGAGTGAGTAATTCATTATAAGGCTACAGAATCCCTTCCTCAGCAGTGCACAGTTTGAGTGCACTCTGTGAGACCCTGACGGGCCCCAGAGCCAGGGCCTGTCAAGCCAGTAGAAGCAGTGATGGAGAGGCCACACCACGGTGTACTGGAGTCCTGCTTTCACCCACGCATGTCACTTATGCTGCACATCCAGCAGCCTGTTCGGTCGCTGCAACCCAATCCAGATGTACTGAACATACATGTATGCAGGCATGCGTGAGTAGGTTGGTACATTCACATGTTCTTGTCAAAAGAGCATAGGCATCTGGGCCAAAAGAGAGTCAGTGGAGATTAAGACATTTCCTGCTACTCTCCTTGTCTGAATGTCTGTCGGTCTCTGGGGTTTATAATATTCCCATTACTGAAGGGAAATTTACTCAAATCCCTCATCCTTGACAGTCATTGACATGCAGTCACAGGGGACGCTGGGTTTTCCCTCAATGGGACGTTAATGAAAAGGCTGCCAGCTCCCCGAAGAAATACTATACTGCATAGTGCCGCACCAGATAATGGCCAAGGGAAACTAAAAAGTTAACTCAAATTTTCCATGAAGTCATTTCTACATGTCTCCTAATACAAAGGTATTTCCTGTATTTCATGATAACTTGAGATAACAGATCAGAAAGTCCGAAAAACATATATTGGCCAGAGCAAGTGCTCCCATTAACTCTGTTCTCTTTTTTATTTCCTCTCGTTGCAAGTCACGGCTGGAGCTGTTGGTCTCTTCCTGCTGAAAGTGAGTTTTCCTCTCCACTGTCACCAAATGCTGGCACAGGATGAGGGATTACTGGTAAGTCATGAACTTGATGCGATTAGTTTCTCTTCCTTTTAGAGAGTGTTTTACCAGTCACTAAAGCAAACTGAAACTTTGTATTATGTGGAATCAAAAATGTATCTATCATTAAATTTATATTGGTCGATCTCATTGTATTGTATTGGACTGATTCAGTTACACAGCAGTTGTACAGGACTGAATTGTAGCTGTTTTTCCTCAGTGTTTTGACATGGCATTTGTGCAAATTGGCGTCATACACGTACGCTGATATAAAAGCTCAAAACTCACACTCCAAAAATACACGACTATCCCAATTTTAAGAGCTAATAAAATTGGTCTAAACAAACAGATGATTCCAGACAATTTTGAATGCGTTTTCCTGTTGTTGTACAAGAACGTAAGCATCCACATCCATTTTAAGCTATTGATAAACAACATCAAAATTGAAATATACAAACTATTCTATACAAACACGGTAAACACAATTCCATTTTATTATAAATCAAATCTCACTGTGCTGATTGAACCAAAAGCAGAAGCCTAAAATTCACTTACTGGCACAGTGATGTTTCCATTTTCTCATGGAGAAGTGTGTGTGTGTGTGTGTGTGTGTGTGTGTGTGTGTGCGTGTGTGTGTGCGCACGCGTGTGTGTGTGAGAGAGAGAAAAAGTAAGTTTTTTTTTTTTTTTTTTTCCAACCACCCTCAGTGAATAAAGATGCACTGGATTATTATAAAACTAAATCAATAGTGTGTGGCACTGCTGCGTCTTTATTGCTTGTCTGGGGAGCATTCAGTCTTAAAAAACTCACCATATTACGGCACGGGATTTGTTAGCTTCACAGTTTGGGTTATTAGATTTTAAAAACAAAATCAAGTCTCTGGATAGCAATTCTGTTTATTTCGAGATACATAAGTCCACAATAGTGATTCATGAAATAATGAGATTGTAAGTGTAGGCACGTTATTGGTTTCCTTAATACTTAGATTTACATGGAAACAAACAGAAGTTATGCATGTTCTGTAGCTCCACAGATAAGCAAAAACCAAAACAAAAACAAACAAAAAAATAGGTCTAACAATTTAGATCAAACAAACCTCAATGAATGACTATAGCATGATGCACTGATGTGCGTTTGAGTGTGTGGTTATGGAGGGAAATATCGTAATGTGCGTATTCACGAGCGTTGTCAGCCTGAAAATCAGTTTGGGCTGTCAGTTTGGGACTCTCTGTCGGAGCACTGGTCCCGGTATTTCGATCTGCTTGGAAAAGCTTCCACATCATTAAATTATATTGCACTGGAAAGGTCACAATGTCTCACTGAGAAAGTTCGGCTAATTTTTCTTGCTTCCTCCGTACAGAACACTGTGTTCCACAAACACTTTCTCCGAATGAAACTAAGAGCCCGCCAAACTTTTTTAAATCTTTTTTTTTTTTTTTGAGATTATTCAAGACATATGTCTTTCTGAAGAAAACGACTTGACATTCTGGATAATTCAAATATTTAGTTGGTTCATTTCCATTACTTATGATTTAAAGTGTGAAAAAACTTGCTTAGTAAAAACTGACATCAAACAAAAGATGCTAAGGTTTAGAGAGACAAATTTTGGATTAAAAATCCTAGTTTTTTTTATGAAAACAGACCTACATTTGTGTGAAAAAGTTAGGATACCTTGTGTTACCCCATTTTGCTGAAATAGCGTAAGTAGAATATGTCTTCTACCTACTAACCATTGACATCACTCTGAGGAAAGTTTGGTTGGTGATAAAGATCCTCTGAAATGAGTTTGAAGGATTTTACAGAAATGTCCTGTTAGTAGCTTTAAGATTTTCTTCTCTTGTGATAAACTTACCCACTTTCCCCACCAGACACATTCTGCTTCAGCTGTGAGACTGCCAACATTCTCAGAGTGCTGTCTTCGAACCCTTATTTATATTTCGCCGTGGTGGATATTGCTCCAGATATTTGTACAGCTACATACTGATGTAGTTGCATAAGTTAACCGTCTATCATCAAAATATCATTAGCCGTAATTGAAACTCCGTGCAGATCTCTGCCCTCTAGGTGTTAGAGCCGTCAAAGCTGGTTATGTAAAGGACGAGATGACAGTGGATGATGTTTGTGTGTGTCTTTTTTTTTTTTTTTTTTTTTTTTGCCTATGTGTGAAAGGTGAGTGTTGCTGCTAGCTTGGACAGTTCGCAGCCCAGCGGGGACATCGACACTCCGGCTGGGTAGGTAATGACATCAGATGCCGCGCTTGACAACAACAGGTGCCTTGGCACTGCCACCTTCTTCTGCCACGCTGTGTCAATGACATCAACACCGACCCACTGGTTAATTATAGATCAGCAATCCTCCTGCATCTTCGCTGCCCGGCAATGACAGGCGCATGACGGGATGGGGGCGATGTTCTGTGCAAGTGGGATGACAGATTTGGTAAGGAATATTAACAAGATTAAGATGTTTTTTTTTTCTTTTTTTTTTTTTTTTCTTTTTACACTTTTTCCAACATCCTGCATGCATGGAAATTAACTATGCACATGTGTGGACTGGACTGAATGAAGACTTTGTCCCTGGCTTATCACAACACAACCAAAACTGATTGCATGATCTTACTTTTTGCACCTTGTGAATAAAAATGTATTCCCCTCACGAGAGACAGAGAAATTTTGTTGTCAGTTGCCTCGCATGTTTTCGAAGCCCCTGTCACTAATTCAGTGGAAGCGCTCGGCTCCGGGGTGGAGATTGGGAGCAGATTTAGGTGCAGCATTTGGATGACCATATGGAACTCTTTGTGGCGCCAAGAGACCATGCAGCTTGGAAACCTGATCACCATCTCCCCGGTGACAGCTGGAGCCTTTACACCATCAGAGCATTTGTAGACTTCTAATTTGTCATAACCACCTCCTGTGGCAAGGAAATATGCTGTAAAATTAGGTAGGCAAAGTTTGGAATTTCTAGAATTGTGGGGGGAAAGATTTCAGGAGCGGGGCCAAGGCGAAAAGACGGATGAGGAAGTGGCAGTGAATGCGTGTTAGTCTGTGCTTGAGAGCATTAGAGAATCTTGTCTTAAGCTTCCATAATTTAGTCCACCTTGTTCACAGACACAGACGTTCTGGTTTACAGTTAAAGGGTTTTGTTTCAAAGTTTCTTCAATATGTATTTAGTTTGTAAAATATTTGCATAGCTCTTTTATAAGTTCTGCATTTCATGAAGGTATGGGAGGTGATGTCACTGCGTCCATTTTGTGAAACTGTGAATGGCAGCTTTCAAGTCTTGTAGATGATCTTCAGTTAGATTTACATCTGGACTTTGTCATGTCTCATTATTGACATGATGCCTTCGGAGTGATATTCATTAATTTCCCTCCACAGATTGAAGTTGTAATGCACCATGACAAAACCAGGAACAAGTTGCTAGAGCAGAAACCGATGAAAGATGTACAAATTGTACATTTCTAAGAAAATAGAGATTGCTGTTTCTTTTTTTTTTTTTTTTTGCTGTGTGTGCTAGTTGAAGTCATGAAGAAATCAACCCCTAATTTAAATAGCAGTTTGTATAGTTTTGAAATTGTAAATTTTATGTTTGAATTCAGCCTGTTTACAGAGTAAATCTGAGCCATTTTGATGGTTGAGGAAAAACTCACACCTGATTAACATACCAGGTCCAATGGTAAGTGGTAAACTGCCAGTTCTTGTGCACGAGTGTGGGACAAGTGTGCTGATATTCAAATTGAATAATATCCTTCATTTATTTTTTACTTCCACCTGTTTGACATCATTAGAAAGCATGGAATCCACACCACTACTAACTGTCCTGTCCACAGATCCCCTTACTTGAGCTCAGCAGCAGCGTCTTAGTAGGTTTTACAGTTGTTCTCTGTGAGATCTTCAAAGCCTAGGATGTTGTTTTATAACCTGACCTGACCTACTTTGCATTTCTCCACAACTTTCTCTGCACCCATCTGCCATGTTGCTTGGTCTTCGTTATACTGCTTGCTTACTAATGTTCTGTAACAAATATCTGAGGCCTCCACAAACCAGCTCTATTTATAGTGAGACACTTAATTAGGTGATTTCTGCAGGCAATTGCTTGAACTGGATTTTAATTGGAAGCGTAAGACTGAAAGGGGCTGGATATAAATCCACACACCATTTTTCAGATCTTAATTTGTTAAAATCTTTAAGGACCATGTGTTCTTTTCAATTTACTTAAAGATAATGCACTACATACAGAAACAAAAGTTAGCAATTTTTGTGCAACACAATTTGAAAAGATTCTTTGAGGTATATAAGCTTTTATAACTCAATGAGAACATTTCATGTACATCTTCACCCAGTGCTTGTCAGTCAAACAAGCACTGCATCTCTTCCTGTATTCCCTAAAGATACCTGCTTGTTGTGGTTGCTTTTCGGTAAATATACCCCATAAATATTTCATGAAATTGTACTTTTTTTTTTTTCTCAACTTACCTTCTTGTCTTTAAGCCATTTGTCTGAACCAACCGTGTACCTTATGCTCATTGAGCAGAAAATACTCCCCTCCGCCCACTCCCCTATCTCTGGTGTATTAAGTGTTTTCTGCCTGAAGGCACAATGCTCTTGTCATTGTTGTATACTCTGGGCCTTGTTGTGCTGTGATGTAATTGTTTTCTTTGGAGACCCTTGACAGCAGCAAACTGAAAACAAAGAGCGGTTTCGAGATCGGCGCGGCTCCGAAACCTTTTTAGACTCACAGTGAGGATTTGTAAATTGCGACTGCTCAGCTAACAAATAAAGGTGGGCCAGCAAATACAAGATGCAATAATTGCTTGAATACAACTCCGTTATCAGAAATCAACTGGGTGCTGCTGTGGGTTTGTATCGCCGGCAGCAAACCGAGAGACCTGAATGCTCATTGCACTTAAAGGAGCTCTGGGAAAGGCTTGTAATGCAGCATTTTCTAGTGGGAAATAGACCTTAGTGTATTTTTGTGGCTTGGTGGTAATGCGCTCTAATGCTGATGGTTGACTCACTGCATGCGGTCTCAACAATTCTCTGATGGGCCTTCCCTAAAGCACAGACTGAATTAAGTGGATATGGCTGCTGGATTTTTAAAGTGTGTCACAGGGCAAAGACTGCTGGTCCGCCGTGACATTAGGTGGTTGTTAACTGTTCTTTAGTGGATTTCAGCAGACACTGGCATGTGTCTGAATGGGCACATAAAATCCAGTTTGCCCGACAGTGAACACATGAGGGACAGATTCTATTTCCCAGAGAACAGCAGAGAGAAGAAATAGCAAACACAAGATTTAGTTTTGGAGACAATCAAAAGGAACCCAGTGCCTCAAGGATAAAACAAAATCCACTGGTTTCAATTTGATTTGGCATGTGTGAGATAGAAACTGCAATGGAACCAATGCACATCTGCAAAGTCATTTTTTTTTTCCCCCAACATGAGACAGCTGTTATTGTAGCAGCACAATCTATTTTTCTCTTCCACAACAAACCTAATGAAGATACAAAGATTTGAAGATCATACCGTTGAGTAAAAAATGAAAAAAAAAACACTATGCAAAAGGTGAAAAGATGCTTGCGATCAAGGTGGACTACAAACATGAATCAGTTACACAAGTTATGTCAAGAAAAATGGTCCAGAATTCCAGTGAACCACAGTGAAAAGTTTGAGGAAGGACACCCAGAAGCACAGAAAAAGATTATCTTCTTATGGGGGAAAAAAAAAAAAATAGACCAGAGAAAATAAATGGCAACAATACAATTCAAGACAACTGCTTTCAAGACACATATTTACCTCAATAACTCTCCTTTAATTTCAACGTCATTATTTTTTACCACTAGAAATATCAACAAACAGCTAAATGTATATTTATTTTATGCAGCGGCTGACTACAGTTTTCTATCAGCCAGCTGACCTGCAGTGTACTGCAGCAGGTGGGGTAAGGGCATTATTACTGCATCACTCCAGCTATTGCAGGACTTTTGCTGACATCATTTAAGCCATAGGAATCGTGTGATGATTTTGAAACCTTCACATTTTGTAAAATGCTTACTAAAGAAATAACAAAAGCGTTACATGACAGATGGTGAGGAAATGTGGAAAAGCTGTGTTTAAAGTTTGATTAGGTTTTTTTTTTTTTTTTACAAACAATTAATTATCGTAGCACCTCTAAGTCTAAATGAAGCTGAGTGCTTTCCCTATAACTGTTGTGGTGACCAGTTTTTATTTCTTTTTTCCTTGTTCCATCTGAGCACAGAAATAGCATTGAAAAGGGTTAACCTTAGAAATGCTCAGGCAAAGTGGACTGTAACACAGATATGTAGTTTTGCAGAGTGAGAGAGAAGGCTATGGATTTTAATCCATCAGTCGATAAAGGTCAGTGTTCAAAAAGGCTTTATTCCTCAGCTCCACATCAAAGTGTAAATCCGCTGATTGCAGGCCCTCAATGGGGAGACAACAAGGCTCCATTTGTGGTCTGTTTCTATGGCTCAGTGTGTGTAAGGCTCCGCGTGCGCAGACCCATAATACAGGGGGTTTCTATCAGGGGCCCCCTAGATCAATGGGCCGCGTGACCTTTGCATTGTGCTGCCGGCTTGGCCCGTGATGTCATGCCATCTATCCGGTGGCTCCACTTAAAGGGGTGAAAGAAAAGCAAAGCAAAGTCCCACACCTTCCACCCACTGAGTTGCAGAAAAGATAGCATGAAAGGCATCATCTGCAAATGTATCCACCTGAAACCGGATTTATTCCCCTTAAACCACCTCGACAGATTTCGGTGCCTCTCTGAGAACTCGGTAGACGCTCAGACTGAGTCTGACTGCGACACTGGCGGCTCCAGGTTATGGCTCGGTCACTGCTTGAATGCATGTTTGTTAATGTTAACAAAAGTCCTGCGTGCCGATTCAGATAGTCCCATCACTTCTG
Source organism: Poecilia latipinna (assembly GCF_001443285.1). Classification (NCBI taxonomy): domain Eukaryota; kingdom Metazoa; phylum Chordata; class Actinopteri; order Cyprinodontiformes; family Poeciliidae; genus Poecilia; species Poecilia latipinna. The sequence goes on from NW_015113003.1 coordinate 389,017, forward strand.
GAGTGTTGTTCAGCATTGATCTATGGCTACTGAAATTAAACATGGTGGAGCAGAGACTCTGTGCCAAGAGAAAAGAGAAGCCCTCTCATTGTTCCCGAGTGAAAGGTCCTCTTTGTAGCGAGGAGAGACGATGGCAGCTGGTAGGTTCTTCCCTCTATAGAAGATAGAGCACTTTCACAGAGTTGTGGAGTACATTTGAATGGAAATCTAAAGAGGTAGGCGTGAACCATTTGTTTTGCCGTGTTTGTGTTTGCTGTCAACATGTCTGTCTCTGTTGTGGGGCGGCCCCTTTTTACTACACAAAGTGACTAAACCCCCACAATCTCCGCATCCCTGCCCCGCCCTCCTCCCCCTAAAAACCAAGACACATTCAAGGGGAAGGAAGAGTTACCCCCAAAAGAGAGTGGAGGAGCCATCTTTGTCATGATGACAGATGTTGTAATTGCCAACTGATGGATCGCTTGTCAAGGGTGTCATTAGGACTTTGGTGGCCAAGCGCAATGGAAGAAGAAAAGGGGTTAAAAAGAACAAGTGGGAAAAGACAGAGCTGGCTCAGGCGGGAATGGATGGCAGATCAGGTCACATATATTAGCCCTTTGACTAATAATGTGATTGGCCACGCATTAGAGGAGACACCATCAAGAATAAAAGGGGTTCTGCCGCTGCCTCCTTGTGATGGCATGAAAAGTCTAAAAGATGGGGCGTCTTAACAAAACAAACCCTCTGTGGTGTCCCTTAAAGCCCCATCTCGCACTCCGGCATTGTGTTTCAAGAGATGGACTTTGTGTGACAAATGTTGTCCACATGTAGATTCTCCCACAAGTGCTTTCCGCCCCCTCCCCAATTCTGCAAGTGGATTCAGAAAAAAATATTTAAAAATGTACCCCATAAAGGGGAAAGAGCCAACGGGATCTCTAAGGAGACTGTCATGAGGCACATTCAGTGTCATTTACCAAAGTGAAGTGTTACTCAGGACCAAAGTGAATTGTCAGTTTGTTTATTCTTGCCATTTGATTGTGCAAGCCACCCTCCACCACCACACACATGCACACCCACGCACACATACGTATGCACACACCAAAAGCTCCCCAGAGGTCAATTAGGACAGACAAGGGGCTTTCAAACAAAGGGTGCTAGTGGCCCAGAGCAGCCAAGGGAGTGACATAATTAACAGTTATAAAGTACTTTGCTCTGTTAATTTAATTAGTTAATCCTTTTATCAGTGATGCTTTGTGGAAGTGACTCATTACGGGGCTCCTCTTCCGCTGTCGGGGCTGAACGCTTGGTAATGGAGCTTTGCAAGTGATCAGATCTGCGAATGGCCTCGGTGGCACACACAGAGGGCCCAGAGCTGTGGATTTTATTTGGAACGTCCTATGTTGATTTTCTACACCAGCCTGCAGTCATGGCGGGGTGTGCAGTGGTTTGTAGCATTCATGGCAGCTGGATGTTTTTTCCACATTTAGGCACTTTGCAACCATAAACTTTGATATATTTTAATGTTTGTTTGTTTTTCATGTGGATTTACACCAACACAAAGTGGTACAGCATTATGAAATGGAATTATAACGAAATACATTTCAAATAATTTTTTGACAAATTTTCCAGAAGCTCTGGCACATGTTCACATAAGAGACGACCTGGGTGTGATTTAATGTAAGCGTGCATACACTGTTCTGTGATGGAGAATATCAGATTCATGCAATACATTAGATTGATGACTTATAAAGTTGAGGAGAGGTTTGAAGCAAGGTTATGCTCTAAAATAAAATCAAAAGCTTTGAATATTTCACATGGCCAAAAATTGAAAGTGCATGGAAGAACTGCAACATCCTACAAAAACATGGTCATCCAACTAGACTGACAATTCAGGAAATTAGGCTCAAAGAGAAAAGAAACCATAAGGAAAGCCAATGGTAATTCCAGAGCAGCTGTTGCGATCCATAGCTCACGTTGGAAAATCTGAAGAAAAGACAACTATTAGTGGTCCACTCCACAAATCAGACCTTCTTGGCAAAAAGAATAACCGTTAATAGAAAGCCAACTGAAGTCAATGGTGACCCATGACGCAAACTACATAGAAGATCTGGAAAAGATTTGATTACGTGAGACAAAGAGAAAGGCTTTTGCCTACAAGTTAAAACCTACATGTGGTGAAAATGCATCACACCCCAAAACGAACTACGGCGATGGCAGCACTGTACTGGGATGCCGTTTTTTAGCAGGGACAGGCAATCTGGTCAGAGTTGATGGGAAGATGTGGGTAACCTCATAACTTGTATGCCTATGGAAAGTTGATGGAGAGATACTGCAGTTACAGCAAAATATTGTTTGCATATATCAACACAGGGGTTTGAGAACACTTACCAGACATTTAAGAATTTTGGTTGTAAAAAAAAAATGCTTAAATTGTAGCTTTTTTCTTCCTTTCCAAATGGATAGCACTTTGTCCAAGTCTATCGCATAAAATCCCAATAATTTTGCACCTGAAATGAGGTGAGATTCCTGTGCATTATTAGATATTAGATACTTGAAATCAAAACGAATGTTACGCCTTCATGTCCTTCTTTGAACACTCCCCAAAAAAGCATATCTGTATTTGCACTCTTGAAATTATTCAAATGAGCAGAACTTGTTGCTACGTGTATTTTACACTGCCACTTGAAGTGTTAACAATAACGTGCATGTAATCCTGTGTGATGTCACCTCCTTTCAGGTGCAGCACCTTTGAACATCAAATCTTTTTTTTTTTTGAAAAATGTCTAACTAATCAGCTCTGCTGCCCCCTGTCAGGCGGTTGAACCTGCCGTCCTTGGATCAGGTAAAGCTACAAGACACCCTCCAGCCCTTCCCCTGGCAGCACTTTACACAGCCGTTTAACTCACGCCCAGGGATAATACTGCGAGGCAACTTTAAAAAATTTACCTCCAAATATTCACAGAGGAAAAAAAAAAAAAAAAGAATCATCATCCAGCTCTGTGTGTGCCGTCACCCCCCATTCTGTATTAAAGTGGAACACAATGTCCCGCTGATTGCTACAAGCCTCACAGTCACAGCATAAAACCATTACTGATGCGCGTTCTGGGTTGCAGGTAGAATTTTGTGCCACTGCATGTAAATATTCTGCCACACAGTTTGTGTAACACCTTCCCATTCGCGATGGGACATTCTGTTGATAAAACATGAGCAGCGAATGTGGCGTGTCTGTGCCGCACGACGGAACATTAAGCAGTGACTCCTTCTTCCTGAAGCACATTTGTCACACCTTGGGTAATCATAAGAAGACCCGGTTGTAATAACGCAAGAACATTGCAGTTGTCAAGTTTGCCTAACCAAGGCAGTGACTGACGGATGACAAAAGAACAGAACCCAAAACGATAGTCCTCGTCTGACCAGATGGCTGATTGTTTGCTTGTGAGAGAAAAAAAAAATGCGTGTCACTGATTGCAATCATCCTCAGCCATCACGGCCTCATTAGGCAGCATTTGGAAATCGTGACAGTGTGGGCACAAAACCCTTATTGGTTACCATCTTAATGTGGCTCCGGACCGACACGTCTTCCCAAACATGTCAAGAGGAAGTCCGAAGGCATGTTATACCGACTTCAAATTAACCTCCAGTTAATTAGGTGCACCTGCTTGAGCTTGCCCTGCAGCACTTCTTCTTCTGCTCAACAAAACCGATCAGCGTACTGATCGTCGGTGTTGGTGTGCAATTTACCTCAAGTACAGAAAATAAATACTCGGATCACAAGCCTTCCAAATGTTCCATAAAAGCTTCGGTGTCTAAATGTATTAAGTTGTTTTTACCTCTAAAACATACAAAAGAAAAGTTTGTAAATTATTAAATGTAAAAATGCCAGACAATGCTATTTCATTGTTCAAGCTCTTAATGAGGAGGAGACCCTTAATGCATTTAATCAAATGCTGTTATCAAGTGTTTGATTTTTGACGTTGTCACGCTCTACTCTAGTGGTTTTGTTTGTATTTGGCGATATTCTCAATTGCATAGTGCTGTTGAGGAAAAGGTGAAGTGTTAATCCAATATATTTAATTGGAAGTTATACACGTACACACAGAGCTGTGAAGAAGTATTTGCTCTCTTGCAGATGTGTTCCATTTTTGTTTTATTGCAACACATCAACATCTTCAGAAGTTTAAAATCAGACAAAAATACCCCGAGTGAAACAAAAGGCACAATTTCATTTATAAAGGGAAGGAATCCATATAAGCAATTCAGACCCTTCGTGCAAAAAGTAATTACCCCCTTAACCGAACAACTCTGTGTTCCTTTTACACCAGCAGCTAGTATGTCAAGTATCTGTTATCATTTTTATTGAGCCTATAACATTTCTGTGGTTTATTTAAGCCACAGACCTTGTCTAGACCACTTCAAAACAAACAAAAAAACAAAAAATAAAACACAAAGCAACTCAAAACAATCATCAGTGGAATTGTGTCCTTTTTCTGAAATGATATCTTAGTTTTACACCTGATGTAACAGAAAGCACAGCTTCTGAAAAGGTCCACATTTATCTCATGTGTTCTGAGAATGTTTGCTCAAAAATGTGTTTTTGCTCTTTTGTGCTGGGCATTTGCATTATGTTTGGCCAGCAGTGGTTTTCACTTTTGACAGCTGTCTGTCTGTCTCCTTCTAGTCATAAGCCTTTACCTTGACCAAGTCAAGTTAAAACTTTCTCGTGTTTTAGTTGTTGTCCTGGTTGACCTCCTGGAAGTGTCATCAATACACATTCGAATTTATGTTGGTAGGTCAAACACTTCTTGGACAGTTTACCATTGTTTCATGCCTCATGCGACTTTCACTTGTCATTGGAGTCCTTAAGCCTTAAAAACGGCTATGTAACCCTTTCCATGCTGATAAATGTCATTGACATCTTGAAAATCTGTTCTTTAAAGGGTCATAATGTGTTGGTTTTTGAGCTGCTTAGCTTATTCCATTTTGTTTGACAGTTTTTTTTTTTTTTTAACAAAACTGTTATGTTTGAGTAAACAAAATGTGAATAAGGTTTGTTAGACTTCTCAAGTTTTCTTCAAGAATCTTGTCTCGTCTCATTCCTAATAAGTCAATGCTGACTATTAGCTTGTCTGCAGTTTGTAGATAATCAGATGCAGACTTCATAGAAGTGATCTGAGTCTATTTGCTTCTTTATCAATGTGTCCCTACTTAAATCTTATTTTTGACAACATAATATTTGTTGTGCATGTACTTAAGCCAAAGCATATCAGTTTCCAATTTGTTGGTGGATTAACATTTGAATGAAAAAGGATGACAAGTAATCATATTAGTTCTCAAATCTCAGATATGAGGAATTATAACTCCTAAGCTATTCAAATTCACTTCAGCGGGTGGATTTTATTTAATGATTTTTCAAAAACTGTGTTTTCTTACAGAAAAGAGTAACTTGATGAATGAAAATGATTTTCTATCATGTGTTTTCAAAGCTGGTGAGAAAGCTAGGTACAAATTAGCACAAGGTGGTCTGTTTGAAGCTAAAAAAAAAGTACAACACAGAAAAGAAGTAATATAACTACTCCACCAAAAACATATATAATTAATATCCATCTATAAACCTGAACATATAGGACTTTAAAATGTTTCTACCACACCATTAACATCAAAATATATTAAAGAAGTCCAGCACATGGACAAACTGACTTTATTGTAGATTTAATCTACTGCATGCATACATAATAAATGATAATGTAGTGCTATAACCAACTCAACTATAGGCTATACCATCAACTTTATGATTCCCCCCATCAATGAGAAAATGCCTTCTTTATGATTTCTGGCAGTCTTTGATTGGGGATTTGTGCCCAAATGAAAATGCATTTGAAATGAGCAGCCCTCTGTGGTTCCCACAGTGTGCAAAGATGGCATACAGCAATAATCTTAAAAAAATGTAATTAAACACAGATAAGATTAATACAATCAGGGAGAGATGATTGAAAGATGCTGTTGTTGTGTAGGAGGGTGGTCAGGCCCCGGGGCCCCGAGGCCCCCCAAAAAAACCGGGTAAAAACGAGGCGACGAGCTGCGGGGAGGGAGGGAGGAGGCCTTCGCGCTGGGATTAGCTCGGCCAGGTGGGGGAGCTTCGTGGTTGGAGCATTTAAATTAGCGGTGAGATGACAACCCCCATTAGGAGGGATTAAAGGCCTGCTGGCAGGCAGAAATGCACTGGCACTGGCAGGGGCATCCGTCACGGAAAACCCAAGGCAATGTGGCACAAGTCAGTCACTCGACAGCTGCTGTGGCCCTCATTACAATCACACTTGACAATGTAAAGTAATCTAGTTGTATTTAAATTGCTTTTTGATCAAAGCACAGGAGGGTATTTTTTTATTTATTTTTTTTTGCAATTACAGATGTAACATCACGTCATAGTTTCACCTTAAGCTTAGGTCTGGCTGTCTATTGATTTGTTTAAAACTCTAGACGCCAAGCCACGCGGCGTCCCTTCATGTTGACTCAAACGAACAAGACCCGAGTTCAAAGGTGAGATCGTAGACAAGTTCAATCGCCGTGGAAGTCCCTGCAGAGAACCTGTCTGTTGGTGAAAATATGCTGCGAGAGTAATCACTGGCTTACAATGCCGCTCTTTGTTTCAGACGCATTCTCCAGTTATGGAGGCAAACATGAAAACAAAGCCATAATCAGCAATCCGATTAAACCAATCTCTTTTTGGGTCTTGATTAACATACATTTACATGAGAATAGCCCACCACGATCAAACGGTGGTAGGTGAGTGTGGCACCCTACGCGGCGTTATGGCCCCACACAGGAGCGGCATACTCCTCTGCTCGCTTGCATCTGTGCAGACTGTTTGGCCTGCAACCGTCATCGTAAATGTGTCATTTCTCCCGCGGCAGCTTACAAACATGAAGTTTTAAAGCTCACCACCCGCTGCCCTTGGAGCTGGGATCAGGGCGTGATGAGAGGATCGTATCTCTATGCAAACTAACGATGACAACTTCCAGCTAGACATGAAAACAGCTGAGGGGAAAAAAAAACAAAAACTGAAATATCAGGCAGAGGGGATCTCATATTTGAAAAGAAACTCTGAAAAAATATATTTTGTAGTTTTTTTTTTTTTTTAATTGGTAACAGTTTGTTCTTACTTTGTAACTGCAGGTAAGGCTGAGAAATCATGCCAAATTGTCGACTGCAGCTTCATTCAGATGGCATGGTGGGAACTGGATGCTAAAAAAAAGATAAAAAAAAAAAAAAAAAAAAAAAAAAAAAAAGAAAAGGAGAAAAAAAACCTGCGGTGGAAAAAATTTGGATTTTCCCAAAACCCCAGAAGAAAAGGCT